>NW_022196895.1:39774202-39784659 GCF_008632895.1 Mastomys coucha | reverse complement strand
GTTCTACCTGAAAACCCAACTATACCAATCCTGGGCATATACTCAAAAGATGCTCCACCATACCACAAGGACATGTGCTCCACTATGTTCATAGCAGCCTTGTTCATAATACCCAGAAACTGGAATCAACTCAGATGTCCCTCTACCAAAGACTGTATACAGAAAATATGGTTCATTTACACAATAGAAAGCTATTCAGTTATTAAAACAAGGACATCGTGAATTTTGCAGAAAAATGGATGGAACTAGAAATATCACCCTGAGGAAGGTCACCCAAACACAAAAGGGCATACATAGTATGTACTCACTGAAAAGTGGATATTAGCCAAAAAGTACAGAACACCTGTGATACACTCTGTATACCCTAAGAAGTTATATAAGAATGAAGGCTCAAGTGAGGATGCATCAATCCCACTTTGAAGGGGCAACAAAATAATCACAGGAGGGAGAAAGAGAGAGGGACCTGGATGAAAGAGTGGAGGGTTAATGTAAAAGGGAGGCAGGATTAGGTATGAGTGAAGACAGTAGAGAAGCCCAGAGGGCCAGGAGTATGAATGGAAATATGCTGTTGCTGGGGGTGGGGATGGGCAGATGGGGGAACCTATAGAAAGTACCAGAAACTTGGGATGTGAGAGACTCTTAGGACTCAATGGGGGTGACAGCCAGAATGCCCAACAGTGAGGAGAAATAGAAGTGTATTAACAAGTTGTCATCTTTCACTTGCTTGGTTAGATATTTTATATTACTTGTGACTACTGTTAAGGGTGTTGTTTCCCTAATTTCTTTCTCAGTCTGTTTACCCTTTGAGTAGAGGAAGACCACTGATTTGTTGGAATTAATTTTATATCCAGCCACATTGCTGAAGTTGATTATTAGCTGGAGGAGTTCTCTGGTAGAATTTTTGGGGTAACTTAAGTATACTATCATATCATCGGCAAATAGTGATCTTTTGACTTCTTCCTTTGCAATTTATATCTCTTTGACCTTCTTTTGTTGTGTAATTGCTCTGGCTAGAACTTTGAGTACTATATTGAATAGATAGGGAGAGAGTGGGCATCTTTGTCTGGTCCCTGATTTTAGTGAGATTCTTCAAGTTTCTCTCCATTTATTTTGATGTTGGCTATTAGTTTGCTGTATATTGTTTTTATTATGTTTAGATATGAGCCTTGAATTCCTGATCTTTCCAAGACTTTTAACATGAAGGGGTGTTGTATTTTATCAAATGCCTCTTCAGCATCTAATGAGATTTTTTTTTCCTTTGAGTTTGTTTACATAGTGGATTGCATTGATTTCCATACATTGAACCATCCCTGCATTTCTGGGATGAAGCCTAATTAATCATGGTCTTTGTTTGGTTTAAGTAATGGAGTAATGTGGCTTCATAGAATGAATTGGGTTGTGTTCCTTCTGTTTATGGAATAGTTTGAAGAGTATTGGCATTAGGTCTTTTTTGAAGGTCTGATAGAATTCTGTACTAAAACCAACTGGTCATGGACTTTTTTTGGTTGGGAGACTTTTAATGACTGCTTCTATTTCTTTAGAGGTGATCTGACTGTTTAGATGTTTTATCTGATTCTGGTTTAACTTTGGCACCTGGTATCTGTCTAGAAAGTCATCCATTTTATCTATATTTTCCAGTTTTGTTGAGTATAGACTTTTGAAGTAGGATCTGATGATTCTTTTAATTACTTCACTTTCTGTTGTTATGTCTTCCTTTTCATTTCTGATTTTGTTAATTTGGATACTGTCTCTGTGCCCTCATCTTAGTCTGGTTAATGGTTTATCTATCTTCTTTATTTTCTCAAAGAACCAGATCCTGGTTTGTTGATTCTTTGTATAGTTCTTTTTGTTTCTACTTGGTTGATTTCAGCCATGGGTTTGATGACATTCAACAAGGATGACATTAGCTGAAATACCCAAAAAGAGGGAGAGAAAACCCATAGAGACCATATCCATATTTTAGGCACAACCCCCATTTGAGGGATAAGGCCACCCATGCATCTCAAAAATATTAAACCAGAATTGCTCCTGTCTAAAGGAAATACAGCGACAAAGAGTGGAGCAGAGACTGAAGGAAAGGCCATATATAGACAGCCCCACTTAGGGATCCATCCCATCTGCAGATACCAGACCCAGACACTTTTGCTGATGCCAAGAAGTGCTTGTTGACAGGAGCCTGGTTTGGCTGTCCCCTGAGAGGCTCTGCCAGAGTCTGACCAAAACAGATGTGAATGCTCACAGTCAACTCTGCATGGGGACCCCAATGGAGGAGTTAGGGGAAGTACTGAATGAGCTGAAGGGGTTTGCAACCCCATAGGAAGAACAATATCAACCAACCAGAGCCCCCAGAGTTCTCACAGACTAAACGACCAACCAAAAAGTACACATGGAGGAACCTATGGCTCCAGCAGCCATATGTAACAAAGGATTGCCCTATATGGCATCAATAGCAAGGGAGTACCTTGATTCTGTGAAGGCTCGATGGATGCCCCAGTATAGGGGAATGATAGGGCAGTGAAGCAGGAGTGGGTGGGGAGGGGTGATGGGATAGGTGGTTTACTGAGGGGAAACTTGGAAGGGAAATAACATTTGAAATGTAAATAAATAAAATAACCAATAGTGTGTGTGTGCATATATATATATATATATATATATGTATATATATATATATATATAAAGTTGTCATCTTAAAGAAAAAATAATTGATTATAAATTTAAAGCCAAAAAGGAACAGCTCAAGATGGAAGATTGTTGAGTTCTCTGTGCTGTGTTTGGTTTGAGTTTTAGTTTTTGCTCTGTTTTTGTGATGATAAGCCCAAGAAAAGAGATACTATCTGCCAAAAATCTTGGATGCTTTCTCATTAAATTTAGTAATATGTGTGAGTGAGGGGTGAGGGTGTAGAGAGGAGGGTGGTCAAATTGGCTGTTGGACCTGGAAAGATAGACACTTTGAGCCCTTGTAATGTTCACAGTTTACTCAAGTGGTTAACAGTGAGGGTACCACCAGGATCATTCTGTCATGACAGGACCTTGATAACTAAGCAGAATTCTGATGAACATGGGCTGGTAAAATACTCAGCCTCTCTTTGAGTTCTTTCATTTGTAAATTGTAGTTCCAAGGCTTCAAGATACTGTAATTAATAATTGTGGGGAATATTTTGAAAGACTAGAGCTATAGATAAGTGTTGGACAGGAACTTAGAAAGTAGCACCACTGAGAGATGCACAGACCACATTCACATACCTATGAACAGACATTCCCACCACCTGTCTGTCACATGCCAGTGAATGTTCCAAAATAAGGACTTTGGACAAAGGAATGTCATGCACAGCATTGTACTTCTTTTGGTCTTGATTGTGTATATTATCTCATTGAACTCATAGTCTTTATAAGTACTATGAAACTAAGAGAACAAAAAACACTTTTGAATGGTCAGTATAGTTCAAGTTTATCATATGGGACAGTAATAAAAAATGCTAATAAAAGTGATAATGACCAGCATGCTGAATTTTTGTTTTATTGGTTATATTTCTAAGCATTTCTCTGAATTGTCGCCTTAAATTTTCACAACAGCCCTGTGAGATATGTACTCATGTTATTTATACCTTGTAAAGATGAGGGTGCTGAAGCTCAGAAAGGATACATCTGCTTCTTAGAGGATGATGTTAAAATAAGAGGATGAGAGTGATGCCTGATGCAGACATTAGGACACTAATTTCTAAAAGCCAGAGACGGCTGCAGAAGTCAAGTATAAGCCATGGGGAGCCAGCAGGAGTGTGTGTGTGCACTGAAATTCACCCACAGGAAAGTGTGGACGAGGAGGCATTTCAGGCATCTTAGAGCCCTAGGAAAACAATGGGGGCATTGATAGCTTGGAAGACTGTCCTTTCTCTGGGAGATTTAAAAATCAAAACCTAGAGATGGAACAGAACCAGATGACAGTGTGAACACCGTGAAGCAAAAATTAGTAAGATTCCCATAGAAACAATCAAAGCAAACATTTGCTGGTTTGACTCTTACACTTGCTTTCTAAGTGCAACCAATGTTACCGTCTTTCCTTAAGGCAGCGTGGAGTGACATTGGGAGAGCCTCACCCTTTCAAAACATGCACTTCAGGACCCATTTTTTTTCCATAATAGGAAAGCATAATAGTGATGTGTGGACAAATCAGGATTTGTCTTAGAAGACACAGACGTGCTAGTTTTTAGTGTGATGAGTTATGAAAACAACCTTTCGGTTCAAGAGCAACATGAGATTTTGCAAAATACTAGCGAGAAGCACAACAATGCTCTTTTGAAACTAAATTAGGGATATAAATATAAAGTTCTTGTATGCCATTCAGAGAGGCATATGCAGAGGGACCCAACTTTCAGGCCACAAAGGTGAATTTAAAATGACCAGAACTAAGCTCGAAATCCATTTCTTTCTGACATTCTGTAACTTATTAACCACTCTGCATGCCAGTTTTATCATCTGTTGTTAATTCTACTTCACAGACTAGCTGACAGGAGGAAGTTAAATGCGATACATGTACAAGGTGCTAGACATATAGCATTTGCTTATATTAACGAAATACAATATATTCAGAGTACTTAATATTGTAGTGGGCATAAAATAACTGCAGATGAACAGATGGGTTTGAAAAAAAGAGGCAAAAGAGGAGGGGAGATAGGAGTGGTAGAGGGCTGGGTATGGGAGGCACTTCATCAATGAGAATGGCACATCCTACAGTAGGGCAGGCAACCTATATTTAGTTTTTATAGGAGGATATAAGGTGGGAATTTAAACAGTACATATAGTTATAGAAACTTGAGCCTAATAAAACCTTGACTATATTTACAGTGCCATAGAGAATATGTGTGTTAGTAGGTATTCTATTGTCATTTCTATTGCTGTGATAAAATATCCTGACAAGAAATTTATGAAGGAAAGTTTTATTCAGCTTAAACTCCCAGATTACTGTCCATCAGAGGACTCAGAGGGACACATACTGTATCCACAACCAAGTACTCTGTAGTACATATTTTTATTTTTCTGTAATTTTAAAACTATTATGAAGTAAAACATCTACTTTTTTACTGGATATTTTCTTTATTTACATTTCAAATGTTATCCTCTTTCCCTGTTTACCCTCTGCATTCCTCTATACTCAGGTATTGAACCTTCACAGAACCAAAGACCTCTCCTCCCATTCATGCCTGATAAGGCCATCCTCTGCTACATGTGCAGCTGGAGCCATGTGTCCTCCTTGGTTGGTGGTTTAGTCCTTGAGAGCTCTGGGGGTTCTGGTTGGTTGATATTGTTGTTCTTCCTATGGTGCTGCAAACCCCTTCAGCTCCTTCAGTCCTTTCTCTAATTACTCCATTAGGGACCAAATGCTCAGTCCAATGGTTGGCTGTGAGCATCTGCCTCTGTATTTGTCAGGCTCAGGCTGAGCCTCTCAGGAGATAGCTATATCAGGCTCCTGTCAGCAAGCACTTCTTGGCATCAGCAATAGTGTCTGGGTTTGGTGACTGTATATGGGATGGGTCCCCAGGTGGGGCTGTCTATAGAGGGTCTTTCCTTCAGTCTCTGCTCCACACTTTGTCTCTGTATTTCCTCCCATGAATATTTTGTTCCCCCCTTTAAGAAGGACTGAAGCATCCACACTTTGGTCTTCCTTCTTCTTGAGCTTCATGGGTTCTGTGAATTTTATCTCGGGTAGTCTGAGCTTCTGGGCTAATATCCACTTATCAGTGAGTGCATACCATGTGTATTCTTTTGTTATTGGGTTACCTCACTGAGGATGATATTTTCTAGGTCCATCCATTTGCCTTAGAATTTCATCAATTCATTGTTTTTAACTGAGCAGTACTCCATTGTGTAAATATACCACATTTTCTATATCCATTCCTCTGTTGAAGAATATCTGGGTTCTTTCCATCTTCCAGCTATTATAAATAAAGCTGCTATGAGCATAGTGGAGCATGTGTCCTTGTTATATGTTGAAGCATCTTTTGGGTATACACCCAACAGTGGTATATCTGGGTCCTCAAGTAGTACTATGTTCAGCTTTCTGAGGAACAGCCAGAGTGATTTCCAGAGTGTTTGTACCAGCTTGCAATCCCACCAACAATGGAGGAGGTTTCTTCTTTCTCTGCATCCTTGCCAGCATCTGCTTTCAATGGCAAAGTATAGGTCAATTGGTAGGGGTGTGAACTAAGGAATCACCAGTAAGAACATAACCAGTCAAAATTTTAGAAATTAGTTCATCGTGGCTTGGTAACTAGGTTATTGAAGGAAGGAGAGCTTTTAGAGAAAGGGGTAGACCCAGGAGTCAGAGGAGCAAGACTTATGCCAAGGTCCTCTGCCTCTCTGGGCCATTTGACCCATAGCCTCTCACACATCGCAGAGAGCATCTTAACTTGAAGGGATAATCCTGGAATAGGGCACTGTGGTAGAAAAGGAATAGGAAAGATATAGACAAACTGCACATCTGGATAGCAATGACTAATTGCATAAATCCTCCCAGAACCTGGAGCAAAAGTGACCCTGGCAGGTAATGATGATGCTCTCAAGGATAGTGGAAACACACAGAACAACTGACAGTAAGTTTAAAGAGATTAACTTTATATAGCACAGATGAAGTGATTTCAGGACCTCTGTTAGAAATGCTCATTGGAGAACAAAGCCAGGCAGAGGCTGGAAATATAAACTGCATTAATGACATGAGAAATACCCAGGTACTCATTTGGAAGGTGCAAGAGGTTAGTCAGGAGATCCCAGAAAGAGATCTCCTCCAACTATTTGCAGTTAATTCTCATATTTACCCATCAAGCTCTACTTGCTTCCTACTCTGCCTATGTTTCCTTATTTAAAATGTAGCAACTTAGTAGCTGATCTTTGCCCCTAGATATATTATAATCTTTAACTACTAAATTCTTTGGCGTCTATATATCACATAAATTCCTTTCTTTCCATAAACATTTGTATTTCACAATTGGAATATTTCCCTCTCTTCGTGATGAAACTTTAGTTAATCATTGCTGGAGAGAACTCATGACTGGCAATGAAACAAGACATCTGGAAGGAGAGACTTGGTCTTTACAATGAAAAGGCTGGATGGGAGGCACTCACAACTGTTTTGTATGTGACACAACCAATTTTTCTCATCAGTATCTTGCACCTTTAGGAAAAAAATAGGATAAAAGAAAAAAGAAGGCAGGAGATTGATCCCAAATATAACATGAGCATCTCAGTAGTTTCACTAGTAACTATTAAAGCTTATGATTGTGTTTGTAATGATAGAATTTACATGCAATATGCTACTTATTTCCCATAGCAGTTCATGAAATATGTACAAGTTCACAGTCCTTATTTCAATATTTGTAATCCCACAGACATCAGAAGAAACAAATGTTTTCATTTTATGTTATAGTTCCGTTAAGAGTAAAATTTGTCAAGAAATTTAGGGTACTTATTTTCTTTGTAGACAATGCTCAACTTAAAATGGTTTCACTTGCTCATTTAACAATGCTATGATAGTAACAAAACATTCTCATATAGTCATTCTATTTTTATTTTTAATCCCTAACTCAATAAGTTATAGGTAATAGTATATACTATTATAATATATAAACATCATATTTATAATAACTAATATATTAACATTTATAATTTATAATATTTATTATAAATATGGTATATATATTATATATATTCTTAGAGCAAGTTTATATTATGCAACATATATATGTGTGTGTGTATGTATATATACATACTTACACACATAACTTACATAACTTTATACACACACACACACACACACATACACACACACACACATATATATATATATGTATATATATATATATATATATATATATGTATACACACACACACACAAATATTCCTAGCACAGTATGTGTGTGTATGTAAGTTTCTGAGTGTGGTGTGTGTCTGTGTATGTGTGTAAATTCTAACACTTGTCATGTCCCAGGATATTTTTGGAAAGTCTGTGAAACCCGAGTCCTAAGTGCTAAGCTTTGCTCTCAGTCACACAGGCAGGCTTTGAGCTGATGGCCATCCTTTCCAGAGAATTAGGCATGTGGTCATCTTGCAGTTCACTGGAAATGTTAGTCTCTCCACAGCTGGCTCCACAATTAATATGGAAAATAAATAAATAAAAGAACTATCTTTATAGAGTGATAGTCCGAAAAGCACCTGTTGGCATTACATCATCAGGGCTGAGACAATGTGGGGTTTTCTTCTAGACAAAAACCAAACTGGTTGTTTGATTTCTAGGCAGAGGGCAGAAAAAAGAACAAAGTAATCAAAAGCATGTATTTGACTACTGATGTGTGGAAATGGCCAAAGAAGTTTTCTAGGTAAGAGTACATTAAAAAAAAAAAAGTCTTGCATTTTTGCATTTTGCTGTCCAGTGTGATATTATCTTGTTAGCCATACTTTTGCAAATTTATAAAATATTCTGTACCCAAAAATGTGATTAGAGTGAAGGGATCCAATACACACACACACAGTGTTGTAATTTGACTACTTTGTGTAATATACTTGATTATGGAAATAAAACTCTTCATATCCAGTAGAGTAGTAAAGAAGATTAAAAAAAGAAAAGAAAAACAAATAGAACTCTTAATTTAATGCTTTATTATGGAGACACACATAAGGACCGACTGTGAATGGATGAAGAGGGAATTTCTGTGATGGGTTTCTTTGAAACAACTACATGTGTTTCCCATCTCCAAACCCTTTTAAATCATGTGTTCTTTCATCAATGCCCAGCTTCTGCCTCCCTTTATCCTTTATTTCCATCTCTCAGGACTCATGAAAATGAAATTTGTATATTCCTTCCACCATCCCCTGACCTACATTAAATACAGGTAAAACTTGTTGAGTGAAACTTTTACTTTAGTTTACTATTCCCATATGTTAAGGAAGTAGTGAAATTGAAGTACTTCCTCTTGGGTGGAAGATCAGCAAAAGAACAGAACTAAGAGCCAAAATTAGCAGTCACTCATAAACAAGAGGAAAATATAAGAGAAACCTGGTTCTTGTCTGTGTGTAAGGTGAGCAGAAAGTACAGGTTCCAGGAAATAATTAATGCATTGTGAGTCACTGAGGTGATATGTAAGCATTGCTTAGTTCTGGCAAAAACATTCCTTTTTGAAATCACCAAAGTAACACTGAACACACTCTACATAGATGAAAAGCTTAAGATAGTGTCAAAGGCAAAAAACTTGCTAGACTAGGACTTCTCAAAGAAGAGAGAATTCAGGTTGGACCGTAGATGCTACTAACAAATATCTGAAGGTGTATCCTGGAAATAAATAGAATTCCTCTGAGGCCAAAGATGAGATAAATGTCTGTTTCAAACGGAGAAAGCAGAAGAGAAAAGACCTCACTTAAGTGGAGTGTAAGCCAACAGACAGCTCTGAGAATAAAGGGTCTTTGTTCCTTGTATATTTTATTGAAAAGATACAAAATTGCCTTTATCTCAGGGTGACATTGGCCTTGAACATGGAAACAGAGTTTGCTCTTTCAGAGCAACCAACAAAGAAGTATTTCATCTTAACATTATTTGTTTCAACCTGAAGGTCAGTAAGAATTGCTGTGAGTGGCCCCCAACTCAGGGGATGGCTAAGATGGAATAATAACTGTATTGACTATTTTTAGGTCACCTTCCTGTTTGTTAGCTTGGGATCAGGAAAAACTAAAGGAGAACATCCACTGCTGTCAGCCTGTAAGACCCAGTCATTGGCTCATCTAACCTTGAAGTCAGTATAGAACTAATGAATTAACTCTATTACTCATGGAGGTGTCGGCTCAGTATTGGGATCCACTGCTCCCTCTCATCTGAAGTATCACGTTTGAATTGATGACCAGTAGATCCATAGTATTTAAACCTCAGTCTGAGCTTCAGAAATATGACAGCTGCAGACATTGGAAAAGTTTGCTCAAATGGCCAACCAAATATGGCAGTATTAAAATATTTTAAAATCTGTTTGCATCCCCCTAAACCTAGCTGTATTTTTTCTTTTGATGATAGCTTGCTCTGAAAATACAACTTGCCTTAAAAAGATTAAGGTTTCATCAGATGTTGTAAACAAGCTAATGAGTGATTTGAGATCATTTAAAAGTGTGTACTCGATCTCCTGTCCTCTTGTGTACACAGCCTGTTTAAGTTTAACTTGCCTTTAAGATAACAATGAAAGCAACCTTACCTTGCCACGTATGTTCAATGTAATCAGCTTTACAACGTCAGTTAAATGCAGAACTTTCATTTTAAACAATGCACTCTTCTACTCCCTAGGGCCAAAATAATGTACAGATGTGTATTTTGTGGTAATCATTGAGTGAAAGCAAGCAACAGGTTGAAAACATCACGAAACAAATGTGTGATAAATATCAGAACAATCTGTACATAAGCATTATCTCTCTCGTTGTTTATCAAAAGCAAA
>NW_022196895.1:39725117-39774192 GCF_008632895.1 Mastomys coucha | reverse complement strand
AAAAAAAAAAAAGGTGGCGTTGGGGATTCAACTCAAGTTAAAACGTTTAGAAAAGTTCAACTTCTCCAAGGGATAGGTTTGGGTATGTCTCCCATGTGCTTTAGCAATCAAAGACATACCTGCAGTAGCAAAGAAAGACATAGTAGAAGGATAACTGCCACTTGATGTGCATGATATTATGATATTAACAAAGGTGGAGCATTTGTGAGGAACAAGATGGTGAGAGAAGAGCCAGCAGGTATTATATAAACATAAAGTCCCAGGAACATAAGGTCTTTGTGGTATTGTCCACAAGAGGATGCAGGCCCATTAGCAGCTAGTTAGATCTGTAGATTTAAAAAGTTTAAAACACCCTCAAAAAGAAAGATGGTGATAATTTTATTGAGAACTAAGGGAAGTGTAGTTCTAGGTAGCTGCCAGGAGGAAGGGAAAATGGGGAAAGGAAGGGGAGTTCTAGAAATCAGACAGGCTAAGCATTAGACCTCCTCGATGCAGCTGTGGGGTCCAGTTATCCAGGAGACAGAATACCTGGAGTGATAGGGCAAACAAACTTAGATATTTGGCCAGTATTGGGGGAAAGTAGGTAAAAGAAGAGAAAGAAGGAAAAAAGATTACGGATTTAGTAGAACACAAGTAAAAAGCTATCTGCTCCAACAAGCTGGGAACAAGAGAGACCCAGGAACTCAAAGTATGCTTTTCCTTTTTTTTTTTTTTTTTTTTTTTTTTCTAGTGAATGGGAGGAAAACTATTCTCCTCCATGGATGACATGGGCCTTGGGTATGAAAATGGTACCCCACAATTTGGGACCAACCAAGGAAAATATATTTAGCCTATGTCCTGTGATCTTCTAGTTTAGTTAGCTTTAAGTCAGGAATGAATCATTAACAACATCTGTTCCTGTTAAGTTTCCTTTTGGCTTGGTTAACTTTGGTCCAGTTTAAAACCCCTACCATGGGTCACCTGTAACTTTACTATTAGTGACAGTGGCTATGGTTCCTTATAACTTCCTGTCTGCTGTTGATTTATTTCCAGTCTAACCACTGAAGACCAGCAACTTAAAAGACCATTACCACCAGCTTAGAGATTCTCCCTTTGACAATCCATCTCCCTTTCAAGGACTTTCATTTCCTATGTACCAGGATGTTACTGGATCCCAATCAGGACATCTGAGTCAGAGGAAGCTGGCTTAGTGATGGATGCCCCAGAAGTAGATGGCTGCAGGGGCCATTAATTCCCTTTCTTCCTGGTGAACACTACTTCCCAGCCTCTTGGCAAAGGTGGAGAATATTCATCCACACATACATGCCCATATGGCTTCCAGCAAAAGTCACACTGCGTTGCATTTGGAGGAAAGTTGTAATTTCAGTCATTGAAAAATGATCCCCCAATCCGTGTTTTTTAAAAAGTTCAATTGTAACTTCTATTTGACAACATCCACCATAATCAACTGATCCCCTTATGGTGAGTAAACTGTTTAACAAAGAGAATACAGTAAATCAAAAATAAAAGTAAATGAAAATATTGCTAAACGTGACTCATTATGAAAAACTGTTCTCTTCAGAGTGTATCATGGAGCCTGTGAAATGTAAGCATCTCCTTAGAAGGTGATTATAATAGATGTATTTAGGAAACTGATAATGGCAGAATAATGTGAACCTTTAAGACAATGGGCAGTTTGGAGCTGGAAAGATGCCTCAGTTAGTAAGAACACTTATTGCTCTTGCAGATGACAGTTTAATTCCTATCACCCACATGGCAGCTCGGAGCTGTCCGGAACTGCAGACCCCGGAGATTTGGCTGTCTCTTCTGGCTTTTATATATAAAAGGCACTTACATACATACCGGCAGGCAAAGCAACCATACATGTAAAGGTAAAAACAATATAAAGAAAAAATCAGTCCATTGTCAATGATAATGCAAAAATTGAAAATTTGGTTCCTAAAGTCTAAGCCAGTGTTCTGATCATGTCATTAAGCTCAATTTTATATAAGTTCAGTTGGATCTCTGTGCCTAGAAATGAGAGAATTGAAATCTTTGTGCCTCCATTCCCTTCTTAATAATCTGGGAATAAAAGTGCCACAGTAGTTAAGATATGAAAATAAAGTAGCACAGAGTTTTTCATGCTTCAGCAGTAAAAGTTATATTTTAAGGATGATGAGAATAATGTAGATGATATAAATATCACAGAGCAATAAATTTATATACTGTTGTGAGAATCCAGGGAGTGAGAAAACCATTACGTATTCAATCAAGTACCACAAATATCCTTCCAAACTTTAGAAGATAGGTCCAATAAAAATCTGTGGGTCTAGTTCCAAAGAAAGCAGTGGAACAAAAGAAAGTGCCACTTAAGGAAAACTGTTGGTTTGTACCACTACCATGCCTGTTTGTTAGACATGTGAACAAACTCTGCTTTAATTCTCATTATATGTTTATGTTGTCCCATTTAGCTAATTCCACACTAATAAAACGTGATGATAACAAAGGAACAAAGGAAAAGAACAATGATGGGGTCAGGGATATGGCTCAAAGGGCATGGGAATGCATCTCACAAATATGAGATCAGATCCTCATTACCTACATAAAACAGTGAGGTGTCCAGTGGAGCAATTAGTACACCAACCCACCCATAAACATTTTGATTCAAAATTTATCCTGTCTACAAAAAAATGAAGAGATGGAGTATGAAGGATATTTACCCACATATCTATGGGAATAGCCAACCAATGGGCAGCCCAACCTGAGACCCATCCCATGCGCAAGCACCAATTCCTGACACTATTAATCTCACTCTGTTATGCTTACAGACAGGAATCTAGCATGGCTGTCCTCTGAGAGGTTCCACCTGAAAGTTGAACTCAGACAGAGGCAGACACCCACAGCCAAACAGTGGATGGAGCTTGGAGACTCTTATGGAAGACTAGGAGGAAGGACTGTGGCCCAAAGGAGATAGGAACTCCACCAGAAGACCAACTGAGCCAACTAACCTGGACCCTTGGGGCTCTGAGAGTCTGAACCACCAACTAAAGAACATACATGGGCTGGACCTAGGCCTCCCTGCACATATGTAGCAGATGTGCAGCTTGGTCTTCATGTGGGTCCCAAACAACTGGAGTAAGAACTATCCCAAAAGCTGTTGCCTATACGTGGGATATGTTCATCGAGCTGGGCTGCCCTGTATGGCCTCAGTGGGAGAGGATTCATTTAGCCTCACAGTCTTGATATGACAGAGTAGAAGAATGCCCAGGATGGGGGAGCTCACTCACTCAGAGATTAAAGGGATGAGGATGGGGAAAAGATTGTAGGAGGGGATGACTGGGAGGAGACAGTGAACAAGAAATAAATTGAAGAATAAAAAAAAAAAGGAACTCCATATAAGCTTTTTAAGAAGTAGGGTGATTACACAGGCTTATAAGGTCCAGCACTGATGTTGGGGGCAGAGGCAGGATGATTGCTGGAGTGTACTGGCCAGTCAGCCTAGATGTAAACGGTGGCACTGCAGGGCACATAGTGATAGAGTAAAGGCACCTCAATTTCTCTTCTGACTTCTACAGGTGTATGCATGGGCATTCATGCATTCATACACATACAATATGAGAGAGAGAGAGACAGAGAGAGAGAGAGAGAGAACGTTCCTTGAAAATAATAATAATAATAATTAATAATAACAATAATAAACTAAGAATGCTGCTAAGATGCAACTGAGTCAATCAGGATGTGAAGTCACATGTTAATCCCTGCATTCAAGAAGTAGAAGCAGGAGGATAAGTAGTTCAAGATCTGTCTTAGCTATATAGTATGGGGCCAGGTTGTGTTACAGGAGCCCCTATCTCAAAAGACAAGCATCAGAAAGACTCAGCTATCAAGAGCAAACATCTTAGGCTTGACGACTTCCTTTTCTTTCCAAGGTAAACCTTGGTACAGGATGTGAAAATCAACAGGTGCTTTTCCCACATCCTCATTCCAGCAAGTTTTGTCAGCATCCATTAAGACAGTTCTCCTAAGGGTTGTCATCATTCTTTGTCACGTACATAATCAGTCCTTACCTCAGAGGGGAGTAGGTCATGTGTTTGCTTGAGCTCCCAGTGTACACAGAGAAGTAAAGAAGGGGAAGAGAGGTTCACAAGGTTAGGCAATGTCAACATTCTAAACATGACCAAGAGCTGAACACAGGAATATCAGCGTTGTTCCATACAAAGTCTGCTCCATCCTCCAGACATTGAGCATAGGAAAATTTTAAGTATATTCTCCATTGCTTCAACCCATGAAAGAGGGATCATATTGTTACCAACTAGCATTTGTAATTCCAGAGCAAATATCTCTATGCAATATTTATGTACACCTTCTAAGTTTATTCTCTTATCAAACAAATACATTTTAATGTATACACTTGTCTCTGAGGAAATAGTGTCACCTCATAGATAAAATAGTAAACTGAGTCATGAAACCAGGCCTCTCTTCTTCAGGGGCTTTCTTTGCTGCTTTCAATATATGACACTTAAAAGGCCATTCTTTTCCCAATGCTGTGGCCAGTTTCTTACCAGAACTAACTTCCACATTAACGTTCCGAATCACAAAATTACTTGGAATTCACACTACAGTGAAGTGTTTCCCAAGACACAGGTGAGGACTAATGAATTTTGAGGCCACACAGAATCAAAAGTGTGAAGTTGCCATCATCGTGGCATTTACTTTTCTGTCTTCATGATTTTGCTTAGCTATTCTTTATAACATGATTCTCCCACCCCAGAGTCAGAGTCAGTGAGTGCTCAAATCACTGTCCAGACTCTAGAATCTGCAAACCTAAATGAGAATGCTGTAATGGCTGCTAGTATTGCTTAAAGTATGCCTAGGACAAGCTCCCAGACAATGCCCTATCCCACGCTGAGATTGTCCCTTTCATTGTTGGAACAAAAGAAGTTACCTGATCAATGTATGAACTCTCCTTAACATAAGTGGCTGCTGAAACTTTCTTACCTACAATATTATTACTACATAGCTGATGAGATTAGGTAAAAAACAAGAATGTTGCTGATTCAACCAATTCTTCGTGGTGGTAGAAAACATAGCCATGTCTCAAACATGTACATGAGAATTTGCAGACAGAAGAAAACAATGAGTACTTTTTATTATATCAAGACTTGAATAAATAAACTGATAAATGAATCAAGAATAGAATACCATACGGGAAAGAATGAAAAACTCATAAATGATCAAGATATAACCTTTGATCTTTGGGGAAATCAGGATATTTACATTTTACTAAATGTTTCAGCAAATATTATTTAATATCTAACATTTTGCAGGTACTTTGCGAGGTACTAAGTACAACAACAAAATTTGTCCCCCCAAAATAAAAAGATCTCATCTATCTACAGATTTAAAATTATTTTTAAAATTGTTATGTATATGAGGGTCTTTTTGCCTATGAGTGCATGTCTGAACTCCATGCACATGCCTGATGCATGCAGAGGCCTGAAAACTTCAGACTCACTAGAACTAAGTTACAGATGGTTATGAGGAGGTAAATTAGGTTCTGGAAATTGAACGTGGGTCTTTTGAAAGAGCAACATATACTCATGAATTCTGGACCATCTCTTAAGTCCACAAAATTAAAATTATTTTAAGTGACATAAAGAGTACCATGAAATATTACAACCGGAAAGCTGAATGTAACTGAGAAAATTTTTATTGCCATGTCTCAAAGGTTGAAGGCTTTATATTTTGCTTCTTTCCCAGGGAGAATAAGAAGTGACCAACATGGCTGAGAGATTAAGAGGGATGCTGGCCAGAGATAAAGCAAGAGGAGGAGGCAGCAGTCTAAATCCTTCCCAAGGACCTTGAAGAACAACAAACTGGAGGAAGTGTGGTCGAGTCGTAGTCTAGAGAGATCATTCCAAGGTTAGAGCTGTGAAGACAAGAGACAGTGGGGAAATACCTGGAGGAATCAATGGCAAGCCAAAGTGGAAGACATACTGTCATCTAGGATGCAACTGTGAACATGAGTGGAAGCATGTATACATTTTGGAGACAGAGCCAAGGGATTGGGGGGATGACAGTGATTGGTAAGGGTATCATCAAGGTGAATAACATGGCTTTGGTTTGAGCAATAACTTTGAAATAAAACGGAAACAGTGAGAAAATTTAAGAAAAGTATACTTAAAGTTGCTAAGTGATTAAAACAATAGGACAGGGTATGCCATATTTGCGATGCCTATAAAATATCCTGGGGAAGATACCAAACTTCATATCCCTCAAGTTTTTCTATTGATAAAGAACAATCCCCTCACATCCCTCATGTCCTCTCAAGACTCAGGGCCTTCCTGTTTCTTTCATATCATTACCCAGTTTTCTCTTCCTCACTTTCCTCCAGGTGGACTGTCATGTTTGATATATGTCAACCACATCAGCTCCTTCTTCCCTTAGATCCTGGCTCTGGACATTCTGAGTGGAGTGGACATTCATAGCTATGCCCATAGTGTGATTCTCAGTTCCTTCTATTTGGATGACCGCTACTCATCGATGCCTTTTCTAACCACTTTGTCATGAGTATCCCCACCTTCTGTTATAATGTCTCTCTACTTTTCTCCATTAATTTGTCATATGAATATTTTTATAGCCTTTTAAGTGTCATCTATTGTCTTTCTCATCACCTAAAATGCATGCAAGCTTCATGAATCATAGATACCCATTTTCTTTGTATATTACTGATAAATTCCAAAACATGACTAGTGTTTAACAGTTCTGAAGACTTGGAGAAGCTCTGAGAATTTACCCTACTGGTTAACTAACCCTTTAGCCAGCCACCATTTGGGGGATGTTGACAAAAGCCAGACACCAAGTTCAGGCAAGTGATTTGATTATCTTGTAACAATGACTAACGTGTCAATATTTGTATCAAATGCTAATTTCCCAAAGATGATGTAGGGAAGACCATATGACTTCTAAACAAAAATTGTGATGTGCTGTTAGAAAAGAACATCAAACTTTTTTTTAAGTTCCTAGTTGTTTTAAGAGGGCAGTAACCTCACCCGAGTGTTGCTGGGAAATGTGTCTTTACTGTTCTAGACAGAAAAACAAAACGAAAACAACTTACCCTGTGTGACAAAGGGAGACATTATTTCATTTGTCAAGACTGTTTGTTATACAAACACCCTGGAAAAGATAGTCTGAAACAAAGTGATGGGATTTTTCTACTGACAAGACAGGCAGAAACATGAAAAGAAAGTAGCTACCAGGCTTGGTAGATACTCAGTACACACTGGTTAATAAAGGATCTATCCTTTGGGTTATTTGTTACCATTATTTTAATTTTCTAATGCGTAAATTCAGGCAATAGGAAAATGAACCAATTTTCTAGAGGCATGCAGCTAATCTGGTTAGTACACACAGCCCCAGGATACAGGAGACAGAACTGAACTCCCCTTATCTTGTACCCCACCCTGGCACCAGCCTATCAGGACTTAAGGAATGCCCAGCAGATAAAGAGAGAACTGGGGGAGGACGAGAATAGGGATGGAAGAATAGGAGGAGAAAGAGAAGAATGGAAAGCGTGTCTGAGTTCTGCACGTCTGCTCATCCATTTAGAACTACAGAGGAGACAAAGGAGACCTTTGACTTCCTGAAACAGATAAGAAAACCACAGCTCAGGAAGGGAGGAAGCGTTCCCAAAAGAAGATATCAGGAATGCAGCTAATTTGCTTTTCCTGGCAGAATTTGGGTCCAATCTTTTTTGCTTTTTTTCCTACCTAAGTAACATTTTCCCCAGCCTGGAGGCCACACAAGTCAATCAATAACCCAAGATACTTATTATAGGGCACAGTGGGTGGAGCCTATATTACCATCTGCCTATATGACCACTCCTCAGTTTCTGAAGAGAAGCTCGTTGTATGGTTCTTCTGACTTTTGCACCCAGATCTGCAACCATGAAGGTGGCTATTATCTTTCTTCTCAGTGCCTTGGCCCTGCTCAGTTTAGCAGGTAGGTGTGCTTGCATATTCTTCAGAAATTAGTAAAAATAAATAAATAAATAAATAAAAATAAAAATAAATAAATAAAATTCTGCCTGTCAATTTATACATCTTGTAAATTTAGATAGTCTAGCTAACTATGCCAATGAGTTGAATAACAGAAAGGTTTCTGGTGCAGATTACGGGGTGGGGGAATGGTTATTGCTAACACAAAGGAGGAAAGCAGCTCCGGTAAGATGTCCCAGAGATAGTCATGGCTTGTGCTAAAGACAAGGCTGTTACTTCATTAGGGATGTGGTGACAAAGAAAGAGTTTTGATCTAAACTACCCTCCTAACTGTAGAAATGGCTACTGGACTATGGAAATCCAATGCTGACTTACAAAATTCAACTTCTGATAACCATTGATAACAATGACTGCCCCTTAGTTTGCAGAAGAGTTTTAGTGATTAAAAGTTTTATATTTGATCTGTTAAATGTTTAGAGACAAACGTCCTCTTTGAACATAGGAAAGAATCCCCATACTTGCCGTGAGAATGTTGGGAGATGACTCTGAGTCTTGAGGTCAGTTTGGCTTTTGTAAGTGACATTAATTAATATTTTCACCTTGGTCACTCATTGGGCAGAGATTTTGACAAGAGCCGAAGCTGTGCTTCACTAAGTGGAAGAATACTGCTTATTGTTTCAGATAAATATTTATGGAAGCAAGAGTCCCTTTGTCCCACCTCATGCCTAATAATTAATACAACTAAATGCCTGTAGTGAGCTCCTAGCCTCATTTACGTTCTGGATCCAAGGGGACCCCCAAATGCTGCATCTTCATTGATGAGTTCCAAAGATCTTTCTTTTCCCTCAGAGATCACTGACTGAAAATTAAGTTTTGGAGACATTTCTACTTTGGGGTCTATCAGATTAGTTCCTTCCTAGGCAAACTCATTCACATTCACAGTTACCATCTACTTTTAAGAAAAAATCCCTTTTTTACATTATAATATAATTACATCATTTCCCTTTATCATTCCTTCTGCCAAACCCTGCCATGTACTTTCTTGCTCTCTTTGAAGTTCGATTTTCTTAAATTGTTTTTACAAATGTGTATTTGTATCATATGCATTGACATCTGCAAAACTTGTTTTCTGAAGAACAAATTGAGTCTTTCTGAACTATGTAAATACATGAAATACAGGTTTAAAATAGGGTCAGTTGCTGTAATGAACTTGTGGGAAAAAGCTCTTTGAAAACTGGTGATGAGTCGTCAGAAAAGTCCTATTTTTAACATTGTTTACAAAAGGAACTTAATTACATCAGAAGACCTGATGGCTATTTCCCATACTTCCACCAATACCCTGAGGTACAGATATTTATAATTCATTGACTGTGAGATGAAAATTCTATTGGATACAGAAGGATCATTAATGGACATGCCAAAGGTATCTGAATAATTAGGAGTGCTTACACATACCAAATTCTGAGTGGATAATTTCTGTTCTCAAGGAAGTAGGTCAAATTTCCCAAAATGCCAAATCAAAATACTCAGTAATGGTCAACATTTTACTTAATTCTTTTCAAAACCTTTGCAGTGAAGAAAACTCATCTGGTGTCCTTGAAAGTCCATGTAAATAAAAGAGTTGGGAAGTAGACAGTGCAAGCAGAGGCATCATATGAAAACCATATTCTTTAACAAATAACAATAGATCTGGCTTCTTTATTTGGGATCCAGGTTGATGTTTGATTTATGTTTCCTAGGTAACACTACAGCTAAGGTGATCGGAAAACAGGTAAAGAGAATTTTATAATTTATTATAATTTATAATCTCATTGGGAGGGGTTGAGAGATGATTTCTCTGTGTAGTCCTCCTTCTCTGGGGACTCATCCTATAGACAAGGCTACCCTCAAACTTCCAGAGATCTCCCAAATGCTGGGATTAAAGGCCACCACTGCCACCCAGCTACTTTATAATTTCTTAATTTTTTTAATTTCCTATACAGACTGAAATTGTTTGATCCAGTAAAAGTATAGCCAGGATCTGAGCATGCATGGCTGTATATATTTGCAATCTGAAGCACTTGGGAGCCTGGGTTATGAACCAGGTTTGAGGTCAGTTTGGACTAAACAGTAAGACCTTGACAGAAAAGGGGCAGGGGTAACATATACTCTAGCAGTTAGGTTTTTGGTAATTCAAGTCAGGATTGGGGGTTTAACTGGTAGGGAACCTCAGCTGCTAAAGGCAGGATTCATAGTACTTCCCCAATCTGTATGGTACTATCTTGAAAGACCAGCCCACTGATGCCCCTGTATTTGCCTACTCCTGTTGTAAAAGAGATTTTTATACATACACTAGGGTTGCCTGGTGGGACAAGTAGTTTAAATAGAAGCTCGTGTGTTCATTCCAAGTAGTCCTCGCTCCTGACTTGATCATGTTGGCTTTCACTACTTCTGATTGCCAAAGTAGATTAGAGGAAGAAATGACCCTCATCTCATCACATACACATACCTAGGAGACACCTGAACTCAGGTGTCTGCTAGATGATGAACCTGAAGCTTACAGTGAATAAATCATTACATATTTGGTAAAGCATTACTGAAAAAAATCTGGCACCATTAGAAGCCAAATCTAGTTCTCCAAGTATTGATCAACGAAGAATAAAAGTTAACAAAACAAGGGTGATGTCCTACAATGAAGAGGTGATGCGGTGACGCCCAGGAACTGAGAACCAAGGATCACTAGATAGGTGACTTTAAGTCAATGTGTCACTTGGTGAATCGAATCCTCCCTTGAAGAAGAGTGTAATGATAACTTTACAAGGTCTTTCAAGGATAGATCAATAAACGGATAACTGACAGTTTTGATTAAAGGGTGAGACTTTTCCAGTAGAACCATATGTAAAAAATAGGACCTGTAAGAGGTTCTTAATGAGAATCAGCTCTAACTGGAAAACACAAGCCAAGAACTCCAAGCACAGATGCCATCTAGGAAGACTATCCTGTTAGCAGCTGGTGCTATCTTCCTCTTCTTATTGAAGCTCACTGCAGCATCATGCCTTAAGGGGGGAATGAACATTTTTCCTAACTTGCAGATGAATTCACTGAAATCAAGGAAGGAATGAGTAGACCCATGATGTCACATAACTAGGAAAGGGCTCATAATATGACTTTAACTTTTCTGATTTCAGGGCAGATTTATTTCTATCATGGTTGTTGTTTTCTTGTACAATATCCAGTGTCATTATCTTAACTGCAAAACAACTTAAAACAGTCTTAATATTTTATTATAAAACCAAACATTGAGAAATGATGGAAAATGACTCCTTGATTCTGTGTTTAGGCTAATTGCTATGATACAACGGTGGGATGTTCCAAGGTTTATGACCCTGTGTGTGGAACCGATGGAATTACTTATTCCAGTGAATGCGTTCTGTGCTTTGAAAACAGGTGAGGATAAAGTTTAATTTTAAGTTATTTGTCATTAGAATTTCACATGCATTATTGTCTTAAAGGCTAGGTCAATAAATGGAACTTTCTTTTTCATAAATTAGGTATGATATGATTTAAAATTTCTAGGATGATAAAAGCCCCATTTTTTAAAGCAATACACTGATATTTTAGATTTTCTTTTTTTTTTAGTTAACAAAAATCCATTTATTATAATAATTTTTCAATTTGTATATTTTTAATTAGATATTTTCTTTATTTACATTGCAAATTTTATCCCCTCCGAAACCTCTCCATCCCCTCCCCCCTCTTCCTGCTCACTAACCCACCCACTCTCACTTCTCTGTCCTGGCATTCCCCTACACTGGGGCATCAAGCCTTCATGAGACCAAGGGCCTCTCCTCTCATTGATGTCCCAAAAGGCTATACATATGCAGCTGGAGCCATGGATCCTTACATGTGTACTCTTTGGTTGGTGGTTTAGACCCTGGGAGTTCTGGGGGTACAGGTTGGTTCATACTTTTGTTTCTCCTATGGTGCTGCAAACCCCTTCCTTGGGTTCTTTCTCTAGCTCCTCCATTGGGGACTGTGTGCTCTGTCCAATGGATAGCTGTGAGCATCCACTTCTGTATTAGTCAGGCACTGGCAGAACCTCTCAGGAGTCAGCAATATCAGACTCCTGTCAGTAAGCACTTACTGGCATCCATAATAGTGTTTGGGTTGGGTAACTGTATATGGGATAGATCCCTAGGTGGGACAGCCACTGGAGGCCTCTCCTTCAGTTTCTGCCACAAACTTTGTCTCTGTATTTCCTACCATGGGTATTTTGATCCCATTTCTAAGAGGGACCGAAGCCTATACATACAAAATGCTTTTAATCTCAAAAAGCATAAAACAGATCAGTTCTTGATAATAGCAGAAATTTCATTTTCAAATGCACTCCTAAATTAGCAAGTATGATTTATATAGTTTTTAGTAAATAAACATGTATTTTATAACATTTGTATTCATGGTTTATGAGAGCTAGCCTGAATAAAGTTTAATTTTCTGAACTGTTTAATGCTGGGGAGCAGGAATCAGACTCAGAACACTGGGACAAACAGATGTGTCTCTATTTTTCTCTTACAATATGACTGAATAGTTGATATATGCCAGTCATTATGGTAAGCTTTCCCTGTTTCCCATGGGGCTGTTACAAAGTACAAACAAACAACAAAATACTCATGAGCACATGTGTGGGCTTCTTATACATTGTGGCAATTACCAACAGAGCATAAATAAAGTGTTACATGACCAAAACAAAGATTGTAATATCCTCTAACTGAAAGGCCCAAGAAAGTCTTAATGAAAAGGATGCCATTTAAATGAGGCTCTGAATTTCAAACAAACAACAGAGACCCCCAAAGTGACAGAAAACACTTAGATTTTCTAGAATTGACTCTATGTTAACGACTTCAGCTCAGGCTCAAGGGACTATAAATTGTCATTATTGCTCTGCATAGATCTCTCCTCTATGATCCATCCTCTCTTCTAGGATGGCTCTACATGACTTCAGAAAAGTCTCTCAGTTTATCTAGGATTGTATACATTTTAGACTTCAAACAGTAGGCACTCGGCTTCATGATAAGTGTGTGTCCAGTGTGTAAAAGGTGCCAGGCATGACAGCACAAGCTTGTTTCTCCCACGCTGCAGGCTCAGACAGAAGAAACCTGAAATCCAAACTTGTCTGTGCAGTCACTTGTCCACCTGGGCCAATAGCTGAGGTGAATGTTTTCCAAAGAGTGCGTTTGAAACCACTTGTTAATTTTCTCATGACCCACGTTGTTGACATTAAGGTCAAGCATCATTATTTCCATCTACAGTTAGCAGGAGGGCCCCATGACAGCCTTGGGACGTGTGAAATGTCCAAGAGTGGGGTTTAAAGTCCAAAGGCCTCTATTTGGAGTGAAGCATTTGGAAAATAAGAGCGAAATGCTCAACACTCACTCCTCTGACCTTCGAACCTACTGGTTGCAGTTCGTTCTTTGCGTTCTTTCAAATATGTGTAGATGTAAGAAGCACATTTAACTGTCTGAATATGCACAATTTTTCACTCTGTGTTATGAAATAACACTTAGGTTTAGAGATAAGTTAGGATATCTCAACAATAAGAGATTTTCTAAGGTTTCTATAGTACCTTTGTTTCTATTGCCCATTAAAAGTCCAACAGGGAGTCCAGCCCTGATACTAGCTTGACACCAAAGACCCAGAGGCTAGATCGTCCAGAGGCATAGGAAAGAATCAACTAGGATTGGGAAAAAAGGTCAATGAAACGATTCCTAATGATACTCTGCTCCACTTGCAGACAGGAGCCTAGCATAATTGCTGTCAGAAATGCTGACACAGACCCACAGCCAAACTTCAGTTAGAGCTTGGGGAAAGGAGGTAGAAAGGATTGTAGAAGCCAGAGGGGTCAAGGACACCACACAAAACCCCACAGAATCAACTAACCTGGGCTGATAAGGGCTCACAGAGGCTGAACTGCCAACCAAGGGAGTCTGTATACAACCGACCTAGGCCCTCTGCATGCTACAGATGTGTAGTTTGGTCTTCTTGTGGAGTTCTAACAGTGAGAGCAGGGCCTGTTTTTGACTCTCTTGCTGGCTTCTGAGATTCTTTTTCTCACACTGAGTTGCTTTGTCCAGCCTCAATACAAGAATGGTGTCTACCCCTACTGCAATGGGCTATCCCATGTTTGGCTGGTGATCCATGGGAAGCATTGCCTTTTCTCTTTCTCAGTTTTTTTTTTTAATCTTATTTTTTATTTTTAGATTAATTAAGGTTTATACCTAGTCACTTTACATCCTGTAACTGTCCCCTCCCCAGTCACCCCCTCCTATAATCCTTCTCCCATCCCCCTCCCCTCTGCCCTGAGTAAGTGGGCCTGCCCCTGGTATCCCTTGACCCTAGCATTTAAAGTCTCCTCAAGACTCAGTGCTTTCTATCCCACTGAGGCAAGACAAGGCAGCCCACCTAGAAGAACATATCCCACCAACAGAGAGCAAACAGCTTTAGGGATCGCTCCCACTCCAGTTGTTTGGGAACCACATGAAGACCAAGCTACACATCTACTACACATTTGCGGGAAAGCCTAAGTCCAGCCCATGTATGTTTTTTGTTTGGTCATTCAGACTCTGAGAGTCCCAAGTGTCCTGGTTAGTTGATTTTTTTTTGGTCTTCTTGTGGAGTTCCTATCTCCTTTGGGCCATAATCCTTCCTCCTAGTCTTCCATAAGTGTCTCCAAGCTCCATCCACTGTTTGACTGTGGGTGTCTGTATCTGTCTAAGTTAGCTGCCAGGTGGAGCCTCTCAGAGGAAGGACAACTTGATTCTGTCTGCAAGCATAGCAGAGAGTCATTAATAGTGTCAGGGATTGGTGCTTGCCCATGAGATGAGTCTCAGGTTGGTCCAGTTATTGGTTGTGCATTCCCTCAGTCTCTGCTCCGTTCCCCATGCCTGCATTTTTGTAGACAGGATAAATTTGGGTTGAGTGATTTATGGGTGGATTGGTGTCTCTATCACTCTGTTGGGGTTCCTGCCTGGCTACAGGAGGTAGCCTCTTCAGTTTCCATATCCCCAATGTAGTGAGTCACAGCTAAGGTCACCCCCATTGATTCTTGGGCACCTCCTTTATCACAGGTCTTGTCCTGGAGATGCCCCATCAATGGCAGTTTTCCATTCATTTTCATGGGCAGCTAGTTATCTCTCCTGTTCTGCACATCTGATGCCGAATCCTCCTATTCCTCCCCATCCCCTCGCCCTCCTAGGTCCCTCCTCTCCCTGTCTCTTATGACTATTTTATTTCTGTTCTCAATGAGATTCAAGCTTCCTCTCTTGATCTGTCTTTCTTGTTTAGCTTCTTTGGGTCTGTGGAGTGTAATATAGTACCTGTATATTATGGCTAGCATCTACTTTTTAATAGAAATGGAGGAAGAGGAGTAGATAGGGAGGACCAGAGAGGAGTGTGTTGGAGGAGAGGAGGGAATGGAAATTGTAGTCAGTCGGGATCTAAAATTAATAATATTTTTTTTAACTTGACCAAACAAACAACAAAAATGGACTCAGCAGGTTATATTTATACATTGGTGCACACACACACACACACACACACACACACACACACAATAGTAAACAGTGAAAAACGAAGCTATCAATTTGAAAGAGGATGGAGGATGAAGAGTTGAGATGGAGGGAACTTGGGGGTGTGGAGAAAGAAAAGGGAGAAGTGGTATGACCATATTTTAATTAATATTCAAATTTTGCAAGTTGCCCAAAAATGACCTATGTTGTCACTATTACCGGAGCCAGGATCTGATCCTAACTATTGGGGTTTGTGATGCTCTGAAAACACCAAACAGGGCTTTCTTAAGATGGGCCCCATAATTATCAGAAGTTGGGGGGCTAGGGAGATAGCTCAGAGGTTAAGAGCACTGACTGCTCTTCCAAAGGTCCTGAGTTCAAATCCCAGCAACCACATGGTAGCTCACAACCATCTGTAATGAGATCTGATGCCCTCTTCTGGGGTGTCTGAAGACAGTTATAGTGTACGTACATATAATAAATAAATAAATGTAAAAAAATTATCAGAAGTTGCCAGATTTGTTAAATCATGACATTATATGCCTCTTGTGCTTTCTTAGAGAAACTGTTAATAACTCTTTTCTATAGAAAATCAAAGACTAACAAAATATTCTGTGGTGCTAGAACAGTTGTCTGTCGGTATGGCCCAATATATGATTAGTAGTCATTGGCTCTTAAATGCAGATAGTACACTGAGACACTGACATTTAAATATTGTTAATTTTTTAAGATTAAACACCTAAATGTGCCTAATGAGCAGAGTGTACCAAAGTGAACAGCACAGCAGTGGATTACAGGCTTATGTACATAATGTTGAAACTGGCACTATTGTAAGTTATCATTAATGTTAAAATGAAGAAACAATGGATCTTAAAAATGTATCTGAAAATAGATAATTATCACATCTTCTTAGACAATAAAGAAATAGAAAATTTTTTTCATGCCAGTATGGTCAAGGAAACAGTGACTAAAGAGAGAATTCTAGAAGCAATCTGGTAACTAAGAACAATTTCAGAACTGAAAGAACATTTAGGTTTTCTGAGAGAAACTGGCTTGGTCAAGGTAACGTGGGAACAGCAGAGAAAATGTTATCTAAAGAAAAAGACCTTGGTCCTGGCTGGTGTTCCGGGAATCAAAATTGCCTGACAGAGTCAAGCCCTCATCTTCTAAGCTGAAATGTTAAACAGTTAGAGAGCCCTGCCATAGCATGAACAACAGCCAAGATGCCCACCTGGTCACTAAGTGTACACCATCAGTAGTAAAAGAAACAGGTGGATTTGAGACTCATTTCAAGGGTTCCCAGTAATACTCCATTAGGCCTGTAAAGAAAAAATGACCTACAGTTTTTCTACTCTGTTGTATCTTGTGTGGACATAATAAAAAGCAACAGATGTTCAATGAATACATGAATCAATAAATGGATTAGAAAAAAAGAGAAAAGCGAATAAATCATAAGCCTCCCTTTCAAAGAAAGGTAGAAAAATGTGCCAGTAATCTTCAAGCTGACCCTCAATTTCTTTTCTTTTCAAATCTCTTCTACAGGAAACGCATAAAGCCTGTCCTCATTCGAAAATCTGGGCCTTGCTGAAAGTCAAGATTTTGAAGTCTAGTAAGGCTAACACAATGTTTAGCAAGTGGGCTTGTTGAATAAATGCATCTGAACATACCTTGTTCTTCCCAATCTTTCTGTTCAAAGGTGTGGATGAATATATTGAGGACAGGGAAAAGACCCAGACTAGACTAAGTTTTACCAGTTACTTCTTCACTCTCAGACATTGCAGATGACAACAACACACAGTTGAGCATGAACATGTGTAATGAATAGAGTTTGTGTTAGGATGAAGAAGGTGACCTATGCCACCATGTCCAAGAACTAAGTTGAGAAGGAGAAAGCAGGCGTTTACCCAAGGAAATAAATGTGAGTGCTTTGTGTACCGCACATTGTTTCACATGTGAGCCACCACATCTCTGCAGAGTTACTCTTGTCCTGTGAGGAAACTTAGAGGAGTAGACTTGCTTGACTAACAGCCCAGCAGACAAGTTGCCAGGGTGCTCTTTTAGATCTAGCTGACCTTCCTTTAACCACAATGAGCGCGCCTTCTTTTAACCACAATCACCTCTTGTGGGTTACGCCTTGTCTTTCTTCAATGGGAGTTCTAGATAATAGCCCCCTGATCTAAGATCTCCATGTCTATATTCAATAATAGAATATAGATATAATGTAATAGAATATTGTCAAATAAAATTAGAAACGAGGAAATGTTCTCAAGAGGGAAAATGACTACAACTACTTAAAAATAAAAAGGGGAGCTTCTTGAGATTCCGAGAATCAAAAAAAAAAAAAAATTAAGTCTCAGATGGAAAGGTGGTAGAGAGAGCTAGCACAGGTGAGGCTGTGTCAGGATCTGTAGTCCAGTGGGGAACGGGTCAGCCACTGAGGCAGAAATAACCAAGGAAATCAGAAATACACTAGGAAAGCAGAGTTGCCTAGTTACCCACTTCTGGTGATATTCCAGTATTCCTGCCTCGAAACTGAACTCTTACCACTAGAGGATGCTGTAATCTAGCAACTGACTCAGCTCAAGCAGCCTGACAGCTCTCACCAAATACCTTGCTGTCTCAAGTTATGGATGCAAGATGGCTCCCAGTATCTGATCTGTGATGCTAGAGGACACTTGAAGGGCACGAAACCTTAAGGAATTCTGTGATGATAGAGTTATTTTAATCACTGAATCTTGTAAGTTGCCCTGTCTAATTGGACCAGTCTGCAAATTCACACACACAAACACACACACACACACACACACACACACACACACACACACAGAGAGAGAGAGAGAAAGAGAGAGAGAGAGAGACAGAGACAGAGACAGAGACAGAGACAGAGACAGAGAGACAGTTTTGTTTTTATAATTATAAGAAGATATAAGACCTAACCTCAAATCTGTCTTTAGTGGCTCTGCTTCCTGGGCCAGTCAGAACACAGGCATGTGGAGTCTGTCTCTGTGTGTGGTACTTATATTTCAAAAGGAGTAACTAATAAACCAGAACATGCTTAAAAGAGCAAGACTATCAACACTGATAAGAATATAAAGCTTCAACCTATGAAAAGTGATTCAAAGAAGGAAAATTGCCTGAAAAGAAAATCCCTCTGAACTGGGAGTATCTTTTACAAAGAACTTGTAGGGTTAAGAATATTGATATTAGTAACTCAGCTCTAAATATCTGTATTACCTGTGCTCCTTGCCTTCCCTCCTTCTGAGTCCCCCTTTCCAAAGCTTCCCCTTCCTGACTTAATGTATTCTTTTAACAGCTCATGGAGTCCATGCTACTCATATACTCAGGAGTGTGACATCAGCCACTATTACTGTCAATATACAAAAGATCACACCCCTAAAGAAAGTTGACTTCCTCCCCAGAAACCATCAGGGCTGGGTACTTCTGTGGCCCTCCCATATTCATGCTGGATTGTTGACTGGTGTCATCTTGTAAAAGGAAAGAGATCTTTCCACTTTCTGCTGGGAGAGAGAAATTCTGTTTTCTTCAGTGGAGAGATTCTGAGTCTATGAATCACGATCCCAGGACAGACCCCATGCTCAGAAGCTAACACAAATAGAACTCCATGATCTAGAGCTGTTTTTTTTCTCCTTTGATTTTTGTTTTAGTTCTTATTTTCAAGACAGAAAAAAAAAAAAACCCATGAAGTTGGGTGGAGAGGAGTAGCGGGGTGGGTGAATCTGGGAGGAATTGGGGGATAGAGAAGAATATAACAAAAATATATTGTACGAAACTCTCGAGAAGAAATAAATATTTTTTAAAAAATCTGTCCACCCACCTTTTCATGTTTTCGGAGCCTGGGAGGAAGAGGTGTGATATTTATGTCCCAGTTACAACAGAGAACTCTACACAAACTTGTTCTCTGTGTTTAGTTGGGAATCTCTATGCCAACTGAACAAAACTGCTTCTCTGATAAGGGCTGAGAAGTGCACTAATTATGAATATATATATGAGTTTTTAGAAAGCAGTATTATTCTATGTCCATTCAGCATAATAATACAAGTAGGTTCACTCCTAGGGCCTGTCAGTCCCTCAAGTCTGGCTTTTTGGACAGATTTATCATACCATGGATAGGTTTCCTTCTGTGGAACAGGCTTCAGCTTTAGTCATAAAGTGGTTGATTACCTCAGTAGCCTTCATGATGTCATTGCTTCCTGGCCTATCTTGCCAGAGCAGTCATTTTTGTAGCTCACAGCACTCAGAGCTGAGCAAGATGTTCCCTTTGCTTCATAGCATTTGCATATCACTTTCTGGTCCTCTGAAAACTGGCTAGCCTTCTAGGTCAGTTTCAGCTTGATTTCTCTGTGATTAAAGTATTTTCTTCTATAGAACCCTATTACCTAGTTATGGTGGGCAACCAAGAACCTGCATTATTGGAAGATTTCTTGGATCTCCCTAACCAACAAGTTTTTAGTTTATCAACTTGTGGCTTCTGGAGAAACATAACTCCCCATGTATGATAACAAAACTTAAACAATATATGAAGTTTGTGAGGTAGTGGGTTTGTCTATGGCTTTTCAAAGATCCTCAGCTGCCAGAAGCTATGCTGTACCCTATAGAAGCAGTTCATGACTGTTTTGCAAATGGAGCTCCTTAGGCAAGGCTCTGTGGACATTCCCCACCCACCTGTTGAGGACCTGTGGAGATGCTGCAGACCCCAAAGCCCTTCTAGCTCTTGCTATGCTTATTCTCATGGCCATTCTTAGTTTGCTTTGTCAGTTGTGATTGTAGCTGAGTTTCCTGGGGACAAAAGCCCTCTAGATGTGTCTTTGATAATTTTTCTAAAGATCCTACAAGGAAATTAAGCCTCTTTGCAGTCTAAGGCAAAAACCGGTTCCTCCGGTTGCCCTTGGTGGACTCTGCAGTCATCCTGAGTAAGCAGGAGGAACTTACTAAGGTTAATGATTCTTGCTTACTAAACTGTTCTAAAAAAGAGATTACTGTATTCCAAGATCATAGGAGATGGTTTCTTAAAAGATGACATTAAAAACCTATAGACCTCAAAAGGAAGAAATAAAGTGCATAAAAGGTCAGACTTCCCTCCAATGCCAGAAAATCAACAAAGGAATCTAAATCTTCCAATCCCTTTAGAGGGAAAAGTACAAGTAGATACTGCCAAGAAGAATAGAAACTTGGCCCCAGCACTTAAGATTTAGATATTAATCATTATCATTCTGAGGATGTATGAAGAAGAGGACCAAAAATGCTGTTCACACAAAAGTAACATAGAGGCCATAGAAATCAGACCTACTCCTGAAAAATATTATTCTAGATAGGGTATCATACTCTCTGCTGACTTCAAAAACATAAGAGCAAAATACTGATAAAGACTAACAACAGAATATCTTTGAATATCTTTCCTTTCTGTAACGACATGTCTGCTGCTGGCCTGAGAACAGTACAAATAGGAGGAGCCTGGCTAGATATAATCACTTGGCTCGTAATATAAAATTCATACTTAGATATGAAGTAAAGGTTAATTAATGCTTAGATACAGAGTAAAGGTCAATTAATGACGACAAGGGAGTAGGGAGGAGGAAAAGAATCTAAAATGAGTAAATGGTGATGATTCTTGATAAATGAAGAAAGAGAAATTGATTGAAACTGCTCCTGCTTGAATGCTTTGGAGCTTGTATAAATAAAGAGGACTCAGGCTACTAGGGTCATCTATTTGAGAGACATCCAATGGTAAGACTCCTCATTTTCGACGCACATCCGTCCTGTGGTCCAGAACCTTGCTGGAGCTGTACTCTGGCCCTCAGTAGCGGTTTTCCCTCCCCTAGCTTCCTTCTCTTCATTGCCTTCTGATTTCTCTATTCTCCTGGCTGTCCCCCATTAGTGCTGTTTCTCTCTTCCTGACACCTGTGCTCTACTCTGTCTCCTCCCTTAGCATCTTTCTTTCCACTCTCACTGCCTGCGGCCCCTTTCTGGTTTTCTGACTTCTTCGGGACCTCCAACATAAATGCACAAGTCTAAAGATTCACTCAAAGCTAGAAAGCCAAATATCAAATACTTTCTCATATGTGAATCCAACCACCAGATCATTATGTTTGTGTGTTTGTTGATCAGCTTTTTACAACATCCTATGCTTGAGTCCTGGAAATTTCTTAGTTCCTATCTTCAACTTCACTTAGATTCACTTCATCTTAGATTCCAGGAACAGTAAGTCTTACCAAGAGATTACTATGAAGCCCACCCTGACTGAAACCCACCCCCACACCCAATGCAGGAGCCATCATCTTATATTGGAAACAGAGACTTCCTTTGAGCAACAATGATCATCTCTTAAGAACCAAATTGCTCACTCACAATTGTGACTATTTCTCTGAAGCTGTCCAGGATGTAAGGGTTGAGGCACTCTCTATACACAGCCTACTATACACTACTACTATAGGTACTAATGTACTACTATACACAGCCAGTAAAATTGCATTTAAAGATTTTAGTGGCATGCAAAGAAATCTATATAAATCATTATAATTTTAGTTTTATAAACTTTATTATTAAAAACTTGCAAATAAAATAAGTATTATACATCAAAATTAACCAGACCCAAAGACTATACATCTAAGTGAATTTCTATATAGTTAGAATAGGCATTCTGAAGCTGTAGAGCTTCACAAGGGGTTCACACTTTCATTATTGAGTGTATCCTCATGCACTCACCCATTACCAAAATCCAAAACTCCTTGACAAAATTAGAACTAGAAGAATCAATTAGCTTTATATTCCCTTTCATATGTGTGTCTATTATATATAGTCCTTCCTCATGTTCAGCCTTTCTTGTTCTCTTTTTATATGTTATACTGTACCTGTGTATGTATTTGCTTATGTATGTCCATATATTTACTCTCTAGGTTCTATATATGAGGGAGAATGTGTTTTTAATCTTCATGAAATTGTTTGACATCACTTAATATTGCATATTCTAAGCCCATCTATTTCCCTACCAGTTGTTATTCATTTTACTTTAGAGCTTAATAGTATTAATATATTATTCAAATGTATATATATATATATCAATATATCATTATCTATTCACTTGTTGATGGACAACCATATTAATTTCAATTCCTTGCTATAGAGAATAAAGCAACAATAAATACAGAGTGCAAATACTTCTATGACAGGGTATGGAGTTTTCAGTGTTTATGCTTAGATGGGTCACATGGTAGTGTCTTAAGGTTTCTATTGCTGTGATGAAACACCATGACCAAAATGTGAGTTGGGGAGGAAAGGGTTTATTTGGCTTATATTTCCATATCACTGTTCATCATCACTGGAACTCAGGGCAGGACCCTGGAGGCAGGAGCTGATGCAGAGGTTAAGGGGAGGTGCTGCTTACTAGCTTCTTCCACATGACTTGCTCAGTCTGCTTTCTTATAGAACCAAGAACTGCCAGCCCAGGGATGGCACCACCCACAATGGGATGGACCCATAGATCACTAATTAAGAAAATGCTCCTCAGACAGACCTACCACTAGATATTATGTAGGTATTTATTTTCTTAATTGAGGTTCCCTTCTCTCAGATGATTTTAACTCATGTCAAGTTGACATAAAGCTATCTAGTACAGATAGTTCTATTTTTAATTTTTGAGAAATGTCCAAAATGATTTTTATAATGATGTATTAATTTGAATTCCCAACATCACTGTTTACTCACAGATGAATCCACTCAACTACCACATGCCCAGCACCTACTGGGTGTCAAATGCTAGTCACTGTTCTAATTAACGGGATTTAGTAGTCATGGAGTCACAGAGGGATGTCAACACTTAGAGCTCATATTCAAATGGAAGCGGGGCATTCATTATCAAAAGAAAGTAAGCACATGGACAGTTTTAGGCAATGTTAAGGTCTACAGAAGAAAGAAATGTGGTGATGCAATACAAGTGACGGTTGAGCACAGAAAAGGGGTCGTGGGTAGAGTGAACATAGACAAAGATTATTGTAGCAACTACCACCAAGAGGCAGAACTTATTTCTTACCCTACATCTTTGCTAGCTTTGGATAGAGTTTTACCAAACAAAAGTAGCTGAGGTGACAGATAGTCAGTTTCAAAGATCATCTCAAGGAATGTGTAGTTTCTGTTTTCACCCTCTTCAAAACTGAGTTGGCCTGATTGATGATGTGGTACTATGGGTAAAACTGAGCCTTTCCAACAGATTCACTCTGAAAACTCACAGACTTGTGAGTAAGGACATTTGAAAGAAACCTTATATTGACTTTCCAACTAACCACAGGCACTGACAGGATGCAGCAGCCAGGCCATCCCTGCGAAACCTGAGTAGACAGTTTCATTTCGTCATGAGTAAATGATGAAGGCTAAGTGACAATAGATGACTGAAATTGAAACAAACATGCTGTTTCAATGCTTTCACTGGGGTCTTCAAGGGACATAGGCAAGGAGTCCATGTTAGAATCAAAAAATAGCCAAGTGAGCCTTGCAGAGAATCATGAAACAAGTTTCTAGGCAAATGAAAATAAGTTTCTAAGGTTAGAAGAAAAAAAACAAGACATGCTACAGAAACAGGAACATTATGAGTACAAGGAAAGGCAACATTGGGACAAAAGATGAGACAGAAAAGTGAGGTAGGCTAATCATGTAGACCTTGGTATATACTCCGGTCTCAGCTGTGGATTTCATCCCCAACAAACCAAAAAGCTCCTGAGAGATTCCAGGAATAAATAATATAAAATCTTTACAAGTATATATTAGCTTGAAGTATGGGTTACCTAAAAGGTAAATAAAACCTGTTAAAAGGCAGTTAGGTTATTCTAAACTACGGACAGAATATAATGACTATACATGGTACTGACTCTGGGAATGAAGGAAAGATTTAAGAATGTATTTTGGATATAAAAGTTAATAGGCATTACTGATGATTTGGATGCAATGAGTGCCTGAGGAAGTAATGAAAATTATTAAGAAAATGTTTAGGTTTGAGCCAAAATCATATGGATGAGTCACAGAGAAATACATTGAGAGTAGGAAAGAGGCAAAAAGATTACATTTTTATGATGCTTTATTATTTGGAAGGGAGATTCAGAGGGAGTAATTGGCTACCTGACAGGATGCAAGGTAGAATAGATGGAAAAGTGGGTTTGGAATTCTTTAACATGTAAGTGGTATGTAAAGCCATGTATGACTGTAACTATACTGACTCTGTGTGGATAAAGTCTCCATCACACAGAGATGATGTAGGAGTCACTTGTTACATGCATAGAAAAATAACAGTTATTTTATGAAGTCATAAAAATCATGCCACAGAACATCAGGTTTAAAAAGGCTGAGTCCCCGGTGAGGTCTAATGCTACTGAGAAGTTTAATAATGGAATGGAGGAAGCTCTGGTGGGCATTGTTACAGAGAAGTCACAAGTGACAAAGTCAAGTGCAATTTCAGAGAAATAATGATCAAACTAGAAGGCTACCATGGAATGAACTGAATAATGAACGAGAATGGAAAAATGGAGTAAAGGTATCTATTTGAATAAATGTTGATAAGAAAGAGCGAATTGAGGATATATATGGAGTAAAATGAATTAAGCAGAGGATCTGATGTAGTTCCAAATCGTGTCTGAGTCTAATATGCCTGCTGCTGTACATTAGCATTTATATCTTACGCAAACCGTCAATACAAGGCATGGAATCTGCCATTTCATGTTGGACATTGCTATCATTTTTGTTTAGCATCTTCTTAGCTGTTGACTCCTGAGATCAATCAGCCCCAGACTAGAACTCTGGCTGATGGACTTTCAGAGATCTTGCCCAGCTGTGCAAGAGGTTTCATGTAATACAAATGATACTAACCTTGGACTGTTTCACTGAGTTATAAGAGCAACTGAGAAACATGACAGTGTGTCTAAAGAGTGAGGATGGAGAACTCATCCACACATAGGACAAGGGTCAGGCACATCTGGGAAATTTTGGGGTAACTCAGAGACATACAATGAAGTGAATGGGAACTATCTTCCAAAAGCTCATGCCTGTAAATATTTAAACAATAGCCAGAATTTGAATGAAGATACGTTGCATTAATGGAAAATATATTTCTTCATGGAGGTGATGGTATCAAATTATTAAAGGAAAATCATAGTACCAGGAATAGGCTACCTTTCTAGGAATTATTGGATATAGAGGTCCTTTAGCCCCCTTACCTTCCCCCAAACACACACAACCAATAGTAAAGACAGTTATCACTGCTCTTGGTTGCCCATCAAAACTAAGGTGCTGCTGTTGAAAAATACTACATAAATCATAGAGAAATTAAGCTGAGACCTAACTGTAGTTTTCTCACTGCTTTCCAGATTACATAGTGTCAGGAGTTAATCTAAAAGTTGCCGGGGGAAGGGGAATTCACCAACAGTCCTACTTCATTATGAACTGTTTTCGCTACACTGTTATTATGCCGAGCAAGATGTTCCCACTGGTGAAGTGGTGCAGCCAATTGCTTTCTGATTCCATTTAAAGCCCATTCATTAGAACAAGATTATGTCTGGTAGTGTAAGAGGCTTCGACTCCGATGAAACTCCTCGTACCCTGATACGCTTTCCTTAAAGATACACCCACAGCCTCCCATGGAATTCTTCTGGAGAGTTAAAAGAGGTAAATAAATCCTAAGCACTTTGTAGCTTTGCATGCTGTATTAGAATTAATCTACAGATGCATTCGCTCATCATTACAGCCATATTTAGAGCACGTTTCTTTAGGTCCAGAGTGAAGAGAAAGGGACTTGTAAATTCCAGTAACTTCCAGCAGCTTATTTGTTTGAACCGCTCTCCTGGAGAGTTGGCTCAAGGTATTCACAGGCTATTTCCTAGTCAGCGACTATAATGTTCTTGCTATGTCATAAGGAGATTAGAAAGAACATTATTAGGGGCTTTATTAGAAGGTAAATGCAGGAAAACGCATATCGACACTTTCTAGGATAGGGGTGGACTTTTAGGAGATCAGGTTCTATGTGATTACTTAGGCAAAAATGCATAGCCCCTGCAGAAGATGTTTCGAGTGACAGTATAAATAAGATGTGTTGTTATGATATCAAAAATCTCTTTTCCACCCAACTCTGGAGATTATCCCATGAGATACAGTTTAAAATACCCACAACAAATAAAGAAGAAAGTTATGAATTGGTTCAAATAACATTGTTTGCCAGGCTTGATGTGGCTTTCGCCATCAATGAATAATCTCACATGCAATGCCAATAGTGATGTATTGTGACAGCATCATACCTGATGGACCTGATTTGCCTTGACCTCTTGCCATTCCAGAAAGGTGAGAAACAATCCTGGGAAGGGGTGTTAGCATTCCTGTAGGCAGCAGTTTCCTGCGGTGAGTTAGGAACACCTAGTTTGGTGTAATAATATTCAAGACAATGAAATGCAGTTGTGGGGTTAGTTTCCTGTTGTTGCTATTGAAAGTACTACATGCTTAAAAGACATAGTACAGCATAAGTTGAAGTCCCTTAAAGTTCTAGGGATTGAAAAAAAAAGCCAAATTGATTTCAATTAACTGAAGTTGAAGTAGTCAAAATATCTTCAAAGCTGGCTTCTCTGGAGAGTCTGGGGAAAGATTTTATTCTCTATTCTCTGTCTCTGTTGTTTTATTTTGTCTTTGTTCCACCTCTTTTTTGTAGCTTAACCAATTTTTCACCTCCTTCTTTTAAGAACACTCATGATTACATCAGTGAAATACATAGAGCATCCAAGATTCACTCCCCATCCCAGGAACTTTCAATTACTTGAGCCCATATGAAATCCCCTTCTTCACACACTGTATTGAGAGCCTCAGAGATTAAGAGTAGACATGTTAGAAAATTATTTCTTGGGCTCTTGCAACTATTGATCAATAATTTACTCCACAGAAACTTATGGAAACATATCCGTGACCATATGCATATGAAATTCACTTGTCATTCCATAACATAGAAGCTCTCATGCTTATGAATAAAATAATATGAATTAACTTCTGAAAACAAGAACTTCTTTTCAGCTGAAACTATCCTCCAAAGATAAGATGTCCTGATGAGTGTGGCATATGCTTCAAACCAGTCACTGAAATATGTTGCTGTTTCCGTCCTTGCTAGGGTCCACACACATAAGGATTGAAAGAGAGAAGTATACACAAAGACTATGCTGAACAATTACATCTTTCTGTCCTTCAGAATTCAACTCTATTTCTTTCAAGGTCTGAATTTTGAGGAGAAAATATTTCTACCACATGGCATGGTAGTCCTACTGATCTTAGAACCAGTATTGTTTTTCAGCCATTTTGGAAGGATCCCTGTCACCACGGCAACAAACAGTGCAAAGTGAGGTAATTGATCAGTTATTTGGTAAAAAAAATAGAATTCTGGGATACAATGAGACACAGTAAAGTATGTTTAAAACTTAGGTAGCCCTGAGAAGTTATCATACTATTTTTATACTCACTAATAATTGTTGGTGGAAAACCATAGATACCAAACAAAAAAGACTACTAAGAACTCAAACTCTTTACAAAGTTTTGAATTATTCTAACAGGCAAAAATGCCAACTAGAAGAGGTTGTACTCAAAGTCAAAGCGAACATGTAATTAGTTGCAGAAGAAAGAATTGTAAGAATCACCATGGTATCATGGCCTATTAGCAATTATCATAGAAATTTTAATTGTGGCCATTGCACATGGTTTTTCTTGCCCTTTCTACTACATTTGTTTGCATTAATCAATCATTTATTTATTCTCTTCCTTTTTCAATTCTATATTATGCCAGAAATGGGAGTGCAATTTTACAATTTAATGTTTAAACTGTAGAATATTTATAACTGGAACATTTTGGCTTATATGCAAAGTTATTCCACATATAAAAGCATGACATCATTGTTATTGGATATAGTTTAAATAAGGATAGAAAGGAGCTGACTGAGCACTAGATCACAAAAGGATGAGCTTTGTTGATTATCTAACAGTTGCCAGTCCTACTAGATTCTTTGGTTAATGTGGTTATAGTCTTTTGTTTGGTAAATTTTGTTTCTCTGTAAAGTTGGTAGGAATAGGTACCTGCAAATTGTAATTCCCAGGTTCCCTTGACAGTAGATATTAAAATGACATAGGATGAAAGAAGGAAGAATGTCATTTTAGTATCTGCTGTCTGTGGTAAACTAAGACATGGTAGCAGCACCAGGAGGAGTATGACCTAGGTCCATGCCCAGTTGCAGTATTGCATACCCCATTGGAGGAAAAAAAATTATTCTCATCCTCATCACCGTCAGCAGCAGCAGGAGCATCACATGCTTCTGCATCCCTGGTCAGATGCAAAGGTGCAGTCTCAGCATCTTCATCAGACAGCCGCCATGAGCAGCTAGGACTCAGTCCAGATTCAATAGGAGCTTCTACTTCTAAGCCCCAGCCTTTCTTCTTTTCTTCTTGATTTCTGAGTTCATTGTAACTGATTCTCTGCACTAAATCTTTTTTTACTGGAAGTACCAAGAATCCCCTGTGAGTTTTGGGATTGAAACCACCGAACATAGATATGAACATCAGTTTTACAAAATACATAAAAAGCCGGGCAGTGGTGTTACATGCCATTAATCCCAGCACTTGGGGAACAGAAGCAGGTGGACTTCTGAGTTCAAGGTCAGCCTGGTTTACAAAGTGAGTTCCACGACATTTGGGGCTATACAGAGAAACCCTGTCTCGAAAAAACAAAACAAAACAAAAAAATCAAAAAACAAAACAAAACAAAAAAAAACAAAACAAAAGAAAGAAAAAGAAAAAAAAAAAACAATTTTCTGAAAGTGGGAGCTCTTTCCAGCCTTTCCTATCTGAGACTTGAGCTGTTATTTGGGAAAGTTCTCTGCCCGTCTCATTCAGGGAGAATAGAGCATGAAAGAGGAAAATTATGTGATCTTACACAAGTTACATTATTTTCCAGAGGGTGACTTCCTAAAAATTACATAGAAAGCATAAGGTTGATGAAAGAATAAATGCAATTATATAAGTCGTAATACACAAATTATTTGGTTCTGTAAAACAGTGAATGATTTAAGAAAAGATAAAATCAATAGAATATTTGAGGTTATCTGACTACCATAAATGTTTAGAAGTTTCTCTCTGTTCTATATCTTATTCTCTAGCCTCCTTTTCCCCTCTACCATTTCTACCTCTGTCTCTACATCTATTTTATTCATCGTTTTCAAAATTGTCATGCAATTACAGGTTTTATTATGACTCCTGCATACCATGTGCTTTGCTTATTTACCTCCAATACTGACTGTTGCTTGTTCTTCCACTGGATCCCTTCTCCTGCCCAATGGCATTCATCTGGCACTTGCACACATACTCACCATGTTTCAAACCCTTCAGAACTGGAATTCAAATGCCACTTCATTAACTGGACATTATACCAGAGTAGATACTTGACAGATCTGGGGACTTTTTGAAGAACATGACTAAACAAAACCTCTACCTAAACCTAAAGGTAAAGGGTCTCATATGAAGATGAAGCTCCTGTGGTGATGGGCCGAAAGACAGGTCAAAGCCATTGTTCCTTGAATCAGAATTCTTTTAAATAAACATGAAAGGGATGAAAATGAAAGAACATGGCAGATCTGTGAGACAGTACAGGGAGTGGAATGCAAGCCTAGGAAAAGAGAAAACGGCATATTATACCTTCCCACTGTGCAAAAATTTCCCATGTCCACAGTCCTATGGCATATGTGATACATAAGGTAATGATTTTGCATATGACAGCAAACACGCAAACTTCATTTTTCTGGTTCTGACCCAGATATTCAGCCCCTCCCGTCTCCTCTAGGAAAGCTACTAGTAACTGCAGCCAAGTAACATAACTCAAGCACCTGTTTAAGACTGCTTCTTTATCCCAAAGGGTAGAATTCTGACTTGGAACCAAAACCCACCACTTGGGCAGGAGGTGGGGGCACAGTAATCAAAGGGGGAAAGTGTGAGGGATTGGGGACTGGATCCTCTTGGTACCTTCTCCTTCCAGCATAAGATGGCAATGTCAACAGAGCTTCTTGAGAGTCAGTTTAAAATGCCAAGCCTGAAGAAGTCCAGCAAGGCAGGAGGGCAACTTATCTTCAAAGGAAAGGTTAGCCTGGTGTGCTTGGTGTATGCTTGTATACTTTAGTTCACTAGTTGGCGAACTACATCTCACAGATTCACCCTTCTCTGATCTTGCTTTTATCTCTCTACTCTTACTACATTTGCCTAGGTAGGGTTTCTGTGAGCCTCCATGGGTCCATATTAGTTGACTCTACAGGTCTTATTGTGGGATAACCTAAATTTCAGTAGATACATCCTCCTTAATGGACATAGATAAACTTATTAGTATTTCAAGAAAACTGAACTGACCCAGCTGTTAGATACTTCCATAGGAATTGGTCTGCGGGAGGCCCCAGGTCCCCAAACAATACAACCTTTAACCGGTTTTCTTCATTGCCTACCAAAACTAGAGGATTTATTGATAAAAACAGCATGTACAGTACTATTGTTTAACTAAATTGACATGGAATCCAATTTCTTTCTATATGCATTTATTTGCATTGTCAAAATCTACCTTCATAAAAGCCTTTCTCTGTATTGAACTGTAGTAAGAGATATAGAGAAAGCATGCTGGACCTGAGCTACAAAATTCTACCCTGCTATCTAGATTTCAAAGTGGCAGAAGGTGTCATTCAGGCTGCTGGAGGACATTCATGTTCTTATCCACCTATGACTCCTGTGGACCACAGAACTAACCTACAAGGTGATATGTGTCTACCTGCAAAATAAGTTCATGACTGTTATGGAGGTAACCATCCCATTGGATTTGTGTCTTGCTCTACAGGAAGGAACCCATTCCTAGTATTATAAGCCCAGTTATCAGGGCATTCTTAGGGAGGTCCTTGGCCTAAGTAAATAACTTATTGCTGTCATTTTAACTAGGTTACACGGTAATAAATTGTATTATGAATATGTATATTTGCTTTGTTTTTTGTTTTGTTTTGTTTTTTGTTTTTGAGACAGGGTTTCTCTGTGTAGTCCTGGCTGTCCTGGAACTCACTCTGTAGACCAGGCTGGTCTCGAACTCAGAAATCAACCTGCCTCTGCCCCTCAAGTGCTGGGATTAAAGGTGTGTACCACCACTACCCAGCAAATGCGTATATTTGTATTCATAGATGAAAGCTTATTCTTGGTCCTAATCAGAAAAGTCTCATTTTGTAGTGAATCGTGGTGAATGTAGAGACTCAGAGTTCTTCAAGATGCTGAGAATAAATGATGTTTGAGGTCTTAGCACCAAACAAGACATTTAAAGTACACCCTCTAAAGCATGAGGAACTTTGTGGAAGAGAGGGCATGATGTATAAAATAGGGTGAATTACTATCTAATGCCTTCCTATGTATTTAATATAATCCCTACAAATATGAACTAATAACATCAGTTACCTGCAATAGGCCTGATGAAGTTTGTCCTTGTAGACAGTTTTGGGTGGGGAAGAGGGTTTAGAACCCCACGACTTTCTTTTGAGCTCTTATTTTTTCTTGGTTTCTCAAGACAGGGTTTCTCTGTGTACCCCTGGTTGTCCTGGAACTCACTCTGTAGACTAGGCTGGCCTCGAACTCTGAAATCCACCTGTCTCTGCCTCCCAAGTGCTGGGATTACAGGCCTGTGCCACCACTTCCTGTCACTTTTGAGTTCTTGATAGATTTTTGGACATAGAGAATCCCTGTCATTGGTAACCTACCTACCAGTGAGACCTCCAAACTCCAAAGAATAGTTCCAAATTCATGGTCATACAGACACCCCAGGGTAAACTCAGTGGATCATCACAGAGCAAAACATGAATGGCAAAAAGAGATGCATAGGTTTGGAAAGTGAATAGGGAAGTGAAAGGTAGTCAGATAGGACGGTGGTCTATATCCTTTATAAACACATGTGACATTGACAAAGAAAAAGTTAACTAATAAAAAATTTGAAAGTTGAAAAAAATAGAAAACTTCTAAGAGCTATATGCTTATTTACTCACAGTTGTTTGAAAAGGGCAATTGATCAACTAGTTTTCATTTCTTCAAATATCAATCCAGTGAGCTTTGCATTCCATGTTATTATGTCTCAATGTGTAGAATATGAGGAAGACGGTTGATGACAACAAGACAGACTTGTTTAAGTGACCTTGTTTACTTTCCTGCTAATATTAGCTCACAAATGAATGTAGTCTTTGTGTTTTTGAAAGAGGTAAGATTTATGCCACTAAGTAAATACAATATTATTAACTTACAATGGCTAAATCTGGGATAGTTAAGTACAGTGAAGCATACAAAGATTTACTTCTTACTAGTAATACTAACTCACAGGCCTGTGAGATAAGTACACATGCAGATTGGAGGTTTTGATAAAGATTTTATTGAAAAGATCTGCATAAAATTTATATATTTTATTATTTCTTGCTAATTTCATGCATGAATATAATGTATATAGACCATACCCACTACGTCCCTCTACTTTCTTCCTCCAAATCTTCCAAGTACTGCCTTGCTCCCTTTCTGATTTCAAGTCTTCCTCTCTTTCCTGCTCTCTATGTCTGCTCCTTCGTTTTGATAACTCACTGAGTATAATTAGTGGTGCCTATGGCCACATAGTGATAGTGTATCATCCAATAGAGTAGAGAAAACTGTCATGGGTCACATCTATGAAGAAAAGTGATCCTCCACGCCCTAACTGTACCTTCAACTGCCAATAGCTCCTGTTTTAGCCAGGGTTTCTATTCCTGCACAAACATCATGACCATGAAGCAAGTTGGGGAGGAAAGTGTTTATTTCGATTACTTCCACATTGCTGTTTATCACAAAGGAAGTCAGGACTGGAACTCAAGCAGGTCAGAAAGCAGAAGCTGACGCAGAGGCCGTGGAGAGATGTTTCTTACTGGCTTGCTTCCCCTGGCTTGCTCAGCCTGCTCTCTTATAGAACCCAAGACTTCCAGCCAAGGGATGGCACCACCCACAAGGAGCCCTACCCCCTCGATCACTAATTGAGAAAATGCCCCACAGCTGGATCTCATAGAGACACTTCCCCAACTAAGCTCCCTTCTCTGTGATAACTCCAGCCTGTGTCAAGTTGACACACAAAACCAGCCAGTACAGCTCCTAATTTAGAAGTAGGTTTTAGTGAGTACTTTCCCTGTCTATGGTGACATGTCAACTGACTTGATCTTGTACAGGTCTTGTGTCAACAAATATAGTTGCTGACAGTTCAGGAGTGCAATGGCTTGATCATATTCAAAAAACTTATTATTTTTGGCCATCTCTTCAGCCACTGGCTCTGACATCCCACCCCCAGTATACAGTGCTCCCTGAGAATTGCTGGGGATGGAATGTGTTATAGGTGTCTCACTTAAAACCAAATACTCCAGAGCCCTTTATTCTCAGAACTTTTGCCAGTTTTAAGTCTCTGTATTAACCACTACCCACTGGATAAAGATGCTTCTGTGATGAAGAGGGGTGTGGCACTACTCTATGGGTATAAGAATAAATATGTAACAGGAAGTCTGACACTATGTCTCTTTAGAAAAATAATAGTAGCAGGGCTTTGCACAGCATTTCCTGTGTCATATCATATAATTAGCATACTGCAGCCAGCCTACCCTCAAGTTCCACTTGTTCCCACCATGTCTTCTTATCTTAGTTAGATTAGCTTCAGTGACTGAGAATTTTCTTCTGAAATCCTTAATTGCAGGGAACTCTCTTCCCTATTGGAAGAAACACATTTCCAATGTTCTCATACTTAAGATACTTTTCTTGCAATGTGGACTAACAGAAAATCACCTCAGTGTCAATGCAGTGAGATTTCTGAGTGGATAAGAAAAGCAGAGTGAAGCTATTTTAAAAAATTCTCTTACATAAGCATAAGTCATGCAGACTACTTGAGCTGTACTTTCTTGAAGAATAATTATCAATCACCAATGATGTGACAATTGTTACTACAGTATCATTGCTAAACTACATCATAGCCACTCAAATCTTCACCTGAGCTCACTTGTGTGAGCTCCACAACCCAAGAATTACATAAGCAGGGAGATTTCTCATTTCCCACCTTTTCTAGATCTTGCTTTCAGTTTCTTGGAACTAAGTATCTTTTCTATTCATGCTGCTGCAGCAAAATAACACAGGCTGAACAACTTCTTCATAAACAACTGAAATTTCTTTCTCTTAGGTCTGGAGACTTGGAAACCCAAGGTTATCGTATAAACATGATTAACATGTGATGAGGGCTCCTTCTCTACTTCTCTGCTTTCCCGCTCTTAAATGGTAGAAGATAGAAGGGCAAGAAGATGGGAAGCCTTCCCTGTCATCTTTAAGCCCTAAAAAAGGTCACCAATCCCATTCATGAAAGAAAATGCATGACCTTGTATCTGTTAGAACAATGCCTTTTCCTATTGATAATGCCTATTATTATATGATTGGTGATAGTTTAGTTTAAGCATCTATCTCGATTTCAGGCAAACACTCGATCACTCACCAACTGTGTTTGTAAATTTTACTCTGCTCTCTAATGTATTTATTTCATTCAGGAATTTGTTCATGGATTTATTGGATAGCTTCATTGTCTTTAAGAAGTCAAAAATTAATACAATTAAGTGCTGAACAGGTTACTGCCCATGGGATCTAGGCCCTGATATTGTAGAGGATTTGAAAAGCAAGATAAATACACACATCTAATACTTACAAAGCATCAGCATATTTAAAAGAAGTTCAACCTCTATACTGAGAAAACGATAATAGATGTCTGTGAAACAACCACTGTTTTAAAATGTCGTAATTTGATACTAATCGTATTCTTTAGCACAATCAGAAAGATCAGTACAAATTCTTAGAGAACTAGAAACCTAACTTTGGCCACAGAATAAAATCTGACTAGTCCACCGAGAATTACAAAGGTCATATGGTTTACAGCATATGAGAAGATTCAAGAAAAGGGAAGATTAGTAGAGTAGGGATCAGTGAAAAGATAAAAAAAAAGAGTAGGAAGGGCATTAAAATTATGATGAGTTAAATAAGTTATGAATTATTTGTTTCAAAACATACATGTCATGTGTCTCAGTTTAAGTTTCTGTTACTGTGAAAAGATATCATGACCCCGGCAACTCTTATAAAGAAAAACATCTAATTACAGCTGGCTTACAGTTTCATAGGGTTAACCCATTATTCTCATGGCAGGAAGCATGGCAGTGTGTAGGAGGACACAGTGCTGTAGAAGGAGCTAAGGGTTCCACATCTTGATCCTCAGGCAGGGGGAGAAGACTGAGCAACACTAGGCATAGTTTGGCCAAGTATCCGAGCACATGTGTCTATGGGACTCTTTCTATTCAAATCACCACATGGTTTTTTGTTTGTTTGTTTGTTTGTTTGTGTTTTCGAGACAGGGTTTCTCTGTATAGCCCTGGCTGTCCTGGAACTCACTCTGTAGACCAGGCTGGCCTTGAACTCAGAAATCCGTCTGCCTCTGCCTCCCAAGTGCTGGGATTAAAGGTGTGCACCACCACTGCCCGGCTCAAGTCACCACATGTGAAATATTATTTTCCACAAGAGGAAGAACTAAAGCCAGCATAGCCCCAATATGTTTCTAAAATTTGTTTCAGAGATTCACTTTAGCATCAGACAGACCTACAGAAGGGTGTGTTTGCTTTTTACTACAGCGTGGTAAAAGCTTCAAGTTTCACATAAAGCTGGGTTTTTAGTAGATTGTGAAAAGTATTTGTGAAAGCTACAGAGTAGGAAGTACCCAATAGATACAACTGGCTGGAGACACCCAACTGAATTTTAAATGTAGATGTATAGATTTTGTTTTGTTTCATTTTGTTTTATGCCTAGAGTGTAGTTCTCTGAGAAACACTAGGAAAACATCCAGAAAAGGCACAAATATGAGTATTTCACTGACACTCTCCCATCTAGTTCACCAATGAATTTTGATTTCTTATTTGGGGTTTTCTTAAACCCCAAAGAGAATGTCAGTGCAGTGTTCAGAATTTCCAAAGGGGTCACACAAAACAATACTTTACTTTCTTTGCTTAGCCTTTCCTATATCAAATCTATGCCACAAAACAGACAGAAATAGAAAGGAAACTGTCTGAAATAAAATAAAGCCTTCTGCTCTACCTTGCAATGACATCATCTATGCTAGGCCTTAAAACCAAAGACCAACAGCAAGCATGTGCACTCATCATGTTCTTCTTAACTTGATTTGCTGCCCATACAAAGCTGTGAACCATGGGAACTGTCAAAAGGGACACCAGAGCAAACATCACATATGCTTGAAGTTGCAAAAAAGGAGATGAAGACCTCTTTGTAGTATCGTTGCTTTAATTGGACCCCAAAGATCTTTCTGTGAGAGCTCCATGGGCAAGCAAAGGCTGCATGACACCATCCTTTCTTAGGATCCTTTAGTCCCTGCGTGAGTCCTTTCCCATCAATTTGAGAACATGGAAACACTGAAAGATGAGAATAACTTTTTGCTTTGTTCTTCCCTTGTTCGCAGTGGTTAAATGACTTGAGCTAGGATGATGTGGTTAAAAGAATGTGTTAATGATTAGTGCACATAACATTTACCTTCGCTTCCTCAGGCTCCAGCTAAACCCTTCTTGGGATTCCAAGAGTTGAAGCTCTAAATGTGTTCTCACTGGAAAGACTAGGCATTATTAGTAAGAAAATTACAGAATTAGATAAATTTTCAAATTACTTGTTTAATTTACAAAACTGATTTGCTATAGCTGTCATACCAGAGAGATGGAACCCAGAGGAAAATTTGTTAAACAAAAATGCTTAACAAATGTAATAATATAATATTTAATGTCATGTTTTATATGATATATAATACCACATATTATATATAACATGTTACATAATAATAAATGTAGCAAATATAATAATAATAGTGTCATAACTTTTTGTGGCAGGATCCCACTCTGGCCGAATAATTTGTTGACCTAAGATTTAGCTACAAGGGTTGAGAAGGTGACTCAGCAGTTAAGAATACTTGCTGCTCTTCCAGGGCATCCAGCTTCAATGTCCTTCACTGACATTGGGTGGCCCTCAACTGCCTACATCTTCAGCTCCAGAAGAGCAGATGCCCTCTACTAGTCTCAGTGGACCACATAAGATTGGTCTATGTTCAGAAAAACACAGACATAAATAAAAATAAATCTAACAATAATTTTTTTAATTAAGCAATAAAAATTTTAGATATACCTAAGGTTGTAATGAATTCTTCACAGAAGAATCTCTTATTTTAGGGACTGACTCATGAAAGTTCTTCCCAAGTAGCTGTGTTAGACTTAAAGGGGGTTTCAAGAGATATTGTTTTCTTATGTCTCATACTCTGCAATTCACTGTCATTAAACATGAGTGCTGAGTGTACAGAAATGGCAAGAAATAAGGGCATCATTTGAAGTAAATTGCTCTGTCCTTTTCTTCTAGATATCCAATTATGTCAGAGCTTGAGAAAATTGAGGGAAAATGAAGAGACGCATTTAAAGTTGCACTGTGTAACTGTAGTTTTCCTAATTCTGCTTCTTTAAACTGGACTTGTGGAAGTTGGCCTCTACTTCACAAGTTCAACAAAGAGCACACAGTGTAGCGCTTATTTCCCATATGATGATATTCTTCCAGAAGAAAGACACTATAAAAAGTAAAACTCATTCCATAAGGTCAGTGACAGAGAGCTCTGGTTATACTGGTAGAAAGTGATGGCATCCCTATAATAGAAGCATGTGACATCTAATAAAGTTTTCAATGGATAATTAAATGATATCTAATACCCTTCCTTAGGGAAGCCCATTTTTGTGTATTATAGTTGATCCCAGAAGTGTTGACTTCAAAAAACTTTCTGAGTATTTTATAGACATGTTTAACTGTACTAATAAAGTATATAGTATATTCTCTTTGAAATGGAATGAGATCCTAGAAATTTGGGGCACACCCAGATCAGATTCCTGCTTATCTTGGAAATAACATGAAGCTCATTCTGTAAGGTTGAATGTCATGCTAGAATAGATAACAGGAAGGTAAGACTGTAAAGGACTGAGAGAAATCAAGGCATCATCCCTCTGCTCCAAATCCAATTAATGCTCTGACTTGAGGTGCAAGGGTAGAGAGAAAAGCACCTCATTGCTGCTTTGCAGAAAACCAAACTCCTATGCTAATAAAGAATATTAAGAAGGATTCATTCCTTGTCATTTGCTTTTGTCTGAGGGTTCTGGTAAGCATTTTTCAGCATCTTCTCTACCAGATCACAGCAATTCCTTACATGGTAGTAGATGGTTCACACCAGCAGTATTAGTCATTGTAAGATCAGGCTCACCCTAAGTGTGATAGACAATCACACCAACTTTCTAGGGTTATCTTCATAGGTTCTAGTCAAAGGCACCATGAATAGCTGAGAAACTCACCTTTCTAAGAGGCTTGAGTATAATTCCAAGGCCTATTCTTCCAAGAATCTATGTTTTAATAATTCAATTTTTCCCATGTTCCACCAGTTTCTGGAAAACTATACCTAGACCACCGACATGTTTTTAGCAAATGTGCAGCTTGGTCTCCATGTGGGCCACTTAACAAATTGTCTCAGTCTCTGTTGTCTGACACTGGATCCCTTTCCCCCACCTGGACTGCCTGGTTGGGCCTCAGTGAAAATGGAGAAGGGGACAACATGGGGAGAGATTTGTAAGGGTAGGACTAGGAAGAGAGGAAGGGGGTGGTCGTGATTGGGATATAAAGTGGACAAAAAGAAAGAAAATGCTTTCTCTAGTGAGGCAGTCTATGACCGAAGCTCTGTTTTACAGCTTTCTCTGCAAGGCAGGGTAGGTATTTCTGCAAACGCTATTCATATATATTCTATAATTTATGGAAGGCCAAAGGAGAACTGATACAAATTTCAAAAGGCACATAAATCCCTATCTCCAAGGCTGGTCCTTAAAATTAAATATTGGAGAATTAAGATTCCTGCAGGGGTGACTCAATGAAAAGACACCATCTCCTCTCCCCTAGGAATGCCATACAAAAAGTTAACTTGAACACAATATAAAGAAAGATGGAATCTTGTAAAGATGGATGTTTGACATGAATGATTCTATTACTGTTTTTTGTTCTTTCTTCAAGTTTTAGGTCTTTGACAGAAGGAAAGAAAAATGTTACTAAGCCGAGAAACAGGTAAAAGAAGTAGGATCTAGCTCCATCCTACTGAACATTGCCATAGCAACTTGTTCACCCGAATGTGTTAAAACCCATCTGAGATACAGTACCATTAAAAGATAAGAATATATATATGTATATATGTATATATTCTTATCTTTTAATATATATATATACACATACACACACACATATATATATGTATATATACATATACATATATATATATATTCATCTTATGTTAAAATAGTAGCAACAGTTGTCTCACATCTGAGAAGATAAGAACCTCATTGATTCTTATCTGTTCTTAGGTACCAGACAAGGAAGTTCCACAGTAGCTGCCTCACCCAGGAGGTTGACAACATGGCAGCTACTAAGCTCATGAGGCTCATAGCCTCATCAGTCCTGTTCTGTCATGGAAAACACAGAGGGTTCCCAGACAGCTGTTGGTCTGGCCCTTGGTCAGCAATAAAATCCTGGAAACCAGGGTTCTAATAACAGTGGTGGCAACAGAATAAATTGTCATCAAGAGGGGAAGCCAGGTGAGCCAACGGCCAGGAATCTTCTTTCTGCTATGCCCTTTCACATCTGGGCAGCTACCAAGTGATGCCACCCACACCAAGTGTGTCTTCCTCACCGGTTAAGACAATCAGAAAAATTGTTCAAATGAAGCTCCCTACTTGGTTGATTTTACATTGTAGAAAGTTGACATTAAAACCAACCATCATAGGTATCAAATAGAAGAATATGTGAGGGCTAAAGGCAAAGAAAGAAGATAATTTAGCTTAAGCTTAAGAAATAGGAGAAAATGTCCAGCTACCTAGAGTGGTAACGTGAGAATCACAGGTTGACTAGATTGGAAAACTTAGCTAAATCTCAGAAGGTAAGTAATGGACTGGGGATTCAGCTAATGGTAGAATTCCTTTTTTAGCATGTATGAGAGGCCCTACTTTGAGTCTCCATGATGGAAGAAGAAACAAAGAGGAGGAGGAGGCTGGAAGAGAAGGAGGATATAGGGAGAAGAGATAGTCACAAAAGATATTAATCTTCTAAGTGTGAGGTTCATTCTTTCAATCTTAAACTATTTGCTTCTAAAAGTCTTCCATGTAGGGTCTTACTTAAATTCATCAGAGGGACTGAAATTCAAAAATAAAAATGAGATTTCATCCTATTTTTGGTTAAGGCATCAACAAACACTATCCCTGTACAACTTATTTAAAAGTCCAAGCTTTGTGAATAGTGTAATTTAGATTAAAGAAGCCACAACTAGGCACAATGTATTTTTTCCTAAGCCTGTTGTCCTGGGAATAGTGCTGGAACATGAAGAGAAAAGACATGAAACAAATCCCTTATCCCTTGTATATTACTACATAAAGTCAGATGCAGACCACTTTCCAGGAAATCCTATGAAACTGTGACATTGTATGAAGTAAATCATTTGTCTCTCTTGACATAATCATGAAATAATGTCTTTGGGAACAAATGAGCATTATGAAGGAAGAGTCCATAAATGTTAATTTATATCTATCATTCCAATCCTTGAAAGGCAAAGGCAATGGTATGGTAAATGAGCTCAATGCCAGTTTTGGCTACATAAGTTCCAGAACAGCCTGAACTCAATAATGGGATCCTGACTTAAACATCAGTACAAACAGCACCCAGTCAGACAGAGTGATGCAACACATGAAATAGGCCATATTTGACTGACAGTAAGATGAAGAACTATGTGGAGTCCCAGTTATATCTGGAGGAGGTTGTAGAAACAAGGAGGAGACCAGAGCTAATCCTAGATAGAGGCACTATTCACAGACAGCCACACCACACAGCAGTAGAGTTATGATGACCTTTGGGCATAAACTGCTGTTACACACAGTAGCCAACTCTAGAGGAAGATTAGAGATAGAGCCTGCAGTTCTGTATACCCATTCCCAGGGGACAATATGACGGCTCAACCCTACTACTACTTAGCCCTCTCCTTAATATTATAAAAGCCTCTCCTGAGGAAAGAAAGCTAACTTAAAATAAGCAAGGACAATAACAATGGACATGCTAAAGGACATGGGAGAAAGTCTACAAGGCCTCAGCTCTATATAGAGAACTATAGGCAACCAAAGAATGCTGAGAATGAGAAAAATAGCTTTTCCAAGGAAGAGCACACCAATTGATCATTTTATATGAGAAGAGGAGGAAGAGGAGGCAGAGGAGGAAGAAAGAAAGGAGAAAGAGGAAGAGGAAGTAGAAGAAGAAGAGGAGGAGGAGGAGGAGAGAAAAGCTGCAAATGGAAGAAAACTTGTAATTAAATCACAGAAAAAAAGTATTTGTGTTGTAATGACAATATGACAAACTCTGACTTGACTAGGCAATGAATGATCTGCTCATGGGGACAGGTCACACGACTCCTGAACCCCTTCCCTGACTTCCTTCTACAACTTCAGGTCCAGTATTTTTGTAAATGTCCCCCAAGAGATTATCATAAGAGGCCAGGAATCAGTGTAGCAGCTGCTGGCCTGTGCACAAGACATTGCTGCCTCTACCATACAGACCTGGTGTTTCTAGATAGACTTCCCAGAGGTCTGCTTGCCTCCTGTCACCTGCAGGAAGGCTAATGTGCTTGGCATAGCAGTTGACTAGTTTAAATCAGCCAACAAATGTTCTTGTTACAGGCAGAAATATTTAGCCACCTGTCTCAAGGAAAAGATAACCTAGTTAGACTTCCTCCTTATGCTCCTTTAGGACACATAAGAACTTGATTTTTATGTGAAACTGTTCTAGAGAAATGAGAACAATTTCTTTTGAGCAGGATTGTTTGGGCTCCAATGTGTTGAGTATCATCAAACATTTAATTTTCTCACAGAGCACAGCATGCTTGACACCACCATTGTGACTGATGTAAAAGAAACTCCAGGTTTAGCACCCTAGTCGGCCTAGGGGAAAAATGTTTCATCTCTTCTTTTTTTGTCCTTAACTGTTAGTTATCTCTCTACCTGATACCTATAGCTTTAAAGTTTGAAGACACTGTAAGACATGAACGTATGGATAAAGTACTAACCCCAAATTTATCTTTGGGCATGCTGTTATTCACAAGGTATGAGATCACCTTTCTCTGGCTTTAGTGTCAGATACACTGTGGGCAGTAGCTGTTAATAAGAAGAAAATAGGTTAATATTCACTCCATCTATTGATGGAGGTGACAGAAGACTGGGCTTTTGTGAACCAAAAAAAAAGACAACCATTGATTTAATTTAATCATGGTCAACAAGATCAGACTTCTTTGCAGCATCAAGTGAGATTTCAAAACCAAAGCTACACTTGTCCTCTTCTGTACAGGGCACTTAAAAATAACGTGATTCTCTAATGTTAACTTGGGCAGTTGTAAGACCTATTTAATTAATATCTTTGATATATTTGTTTTATATTTGTCCAATAGTGTTGATTTTATCAGTTTTGAAAAGGATACATCAACAATCAATAAGAGGTGATCTGTCATCTATCTATCTATCTATCTATCTATCTATCTATCTATCTCTCTATCTATCATCTATCTATCTACCTATTTACCGCCTATCTACCTATGTATCATCAATCTATCATTTATCTATTTAATAGTTAAATATTTAGAACCTTGTTAAAAGGAGAAATAGAGGAAAGGGGGAATTTTTAACTTGGAGTTAAATAAGCTGGAAAGAATTAAGATGCCAGAAGCTTCCTTTCTGAGGTTTAGCTTTCATCACTAGGTTTGGTCCTGTGTTTCACTATTTCTAATTGGAACCCAAATCCACTGGTCCAGAGCAACCATTTCTTACATTGAAGTTAAAACCATTAGCCTGGTTATTCTGTATTTTTTTTTTTTTTTTTTGCTAAAATCCATTTATTAGTGAGTACATACTATGCATGTCATTTTGGGTCTGAGTTACCTCACTCAGGATGAATTTTTCTAGTTCCATCCATTTGACTGCACATCTCCGAATGTCTTCATTCTTAATAGCTGAGTAGTATTCCATTATGTAAATGAACCACATTGTCTATATCCATTCTTCTGTTGTGGGACATCTGAGTTGTGTCCAGCTTCTGGCTATCACAAAAGAGGCCAGTATAAACATAGTGGAACATGTGCCCCTGTGGCAAAGTGGGGTATCTTTTTGGGTATATGCCCAATAGTGGTATTGCTGGATCTTCAGGTAGATCTATTTTCAATTTTCTGAGGAATGTCCAGATTGATTTCCATAGTGGTTGTACCAGTTTTCAATCCCACCAGCAATGGAGGAGTGTTCCTCTCTCTGTACATCTTCACCAACATGTGCTGTCACCTGTGGTTTTGATCTTAGCCATTCTGATTGGTATAAGGTGGAATCTCAGAGTCCTTTTGATTTGCTTTTCCCTAATCACTAAGGACTTTGAACATTTCTTTAAGTGCTTCTCAGAGATTCAAGATTCCTGTTGTGAATTCTCTGTTTAGTTCTATACACCATTTTTTGATTGGGTTGCTTTTTTTTTTTTTTTTTTTTTTTTTTTTTTTTTTTTGGTGATTAGCTTCTTGAGTTCTTTATATATTTTGGATTTAGTCCTCTATCTAATGTGGGGTTAGTGAAGATTTTTTTTCCCAATCTGTAGGTTGCCAATTTGTCTTATTGACTATTTCCTTTGCCTTACAGAAGCTTTCCAGTTTCATGAGGTCCCATTTATTAATTACTGATCTTAGAGCATGAGCCATTGGAGACCTGTTTAGGAAATTTCCCCCAGTGCCAATGAGTTCAAGGCTCTTTCCCACTTTCTCTTACATTACATTCAGTCTATTTGGTTTATGTTGAGGTCTTTGTTCTACTTTAACTTGAACTTTTTGCAATGTAACAAATATGGATCTATTTTTCCACATACAGACTGCCAGTTAGATCAGCACCATTTATTGAAGATGCTTTCTTCTTTCTATTGTATATTTTTGGCTTCTTTGTCAAAGATCAATGTCTGTAAGTATGTGGTTTTATTTCTAGGTCTTCAATTCTATTCCACTGAATACAATGTGTCTGTCTCTATATGAATACTGTGCAGTTTGTTTGTTTTTTTTTATCACAATTGCTCTGTAGTAAAGTTTGAAGTAAGAGATGGTGATTTCCCCCGGCTGTTCTTTTATTGTTAAGAATTGTTTTCACTATTCTGCTTTTTTTGTTTTGGTTTGGATTTTTTTGTTTGTTTTGCTTTTCCAGATGAATTTGAGAATTGCTCTTTCCATGACTTTGAAGAATTGTGTTGGGATTTTGCTGGAGATAGTATTGAATATATAGATTGCCTTTGGTAGGATGGCCATTTTTATTATGTTAAATCTGCCAATACATGATCATGGGATATCTCTTCATTTTCTGCGATCTTCAATTTCTTTCTTAAGACACTTAAAGTTATAGTCATACAGATCTTTCACTTGTTTGGTTAGAGTTACCCCAATATATTTTATATTATTTGTGCTATTGTGGAGGGAGTTGTTTCCCTAATTTCTTTCTCTGCCTGTTTATCATGTGTATAAAGGAAGGCTACTGACTTAATTGAGTTAATTTTATATCCATCCACTTTGCTGAAGTTGCTTATCAGCTGTAGAAGTTCTCTAGTTAAAAAAAAAAAAAGAAATGTAAATAAATAAAATATTCAGTAAAAGAAAGAAAGAAGTTCTCTGTTAGAATTTTTGGGGTTGCCCAGGATACAGTCCACAGAACTCAAAAAGGTTAACAAGCCAAGGGCCCAAGTAAGGACTCCTCAATCCCACATGGGAAGGAGAAGAAAGCAATCACAGGGGGGAGAGAGGGAGGGACCTGGGTGGGAAAGGGGACAGGAAGGGGAAGAGGGAAACATGATCAGCTATTGGGTGGAGAAAAGGACTGAAGCCACAAGGGACAGTAAAAGGAATTGAAACAGGCACCCTTAGGAGGTAGGGGGAGGGAGGACCCTCCAGAATGTAACAGAGATGTAGGAAGTGAGAGACTCTTAGGACTCAAAGGGAGGGACCTTAGACGAAATGCCTTACAGTGGGGAGAGGGAACTTGTCCAGAAGAATGAAGGGCATCAAGTGAGGGATGAGGTTGTCATCCAACAGTCAAAAAGTCTGATCCATAATTGTTCCTGTCTGAAAGAACTGCAGGGATAGAAATGGGGAAGAGACTGAGGAAAAGGAGGTCCAGTGACAGGCCCAAAGTGGGATACAGCTCAAAGTGAGGCCCCAAGACCTGACACTACTACTGAGCTTATGGAGTACTCACAAAAAGGAGCCTATCATGACTGCACTCCAAAAGACCCAACAAGCAGCTGAGAGAGTCAGATGCAGATATTTGCACTCAACCAATGGACAGAAGCTAGTGAGCCCCATGGTTGAATTAGGGAAAAGCTAGAAGAAGCTGGGAAAGAGGGTGACCCTGTAGGAGGACCAGCAGTCTCAATTAACCTGAACCCTGAGATCTCTAAGAGACTGGGGCACTAGCTAGGCAGCTTATACTAGCTGATATGAGGCCCCCAACACATATACAGCAGAGGACTGCTGGGTCTGGGTTCAGTCAGAGAAGAGGCACCTAACCCTTAAGAGACTGGAGGTGCCCCAGGGAGGTGAAAGGTCTGGTGGAGTGGAGGGTGGAGACATCCTCATGGAGACAGGCTGGGGGGCAGAAAATGTATGGGATGTGGAATAGTCAGAGGGTGGACCAGGGGAGGGATAAAATCTGGAGTGTAAAAAAAAAGATTAAATAAAGTTAAAAAGAAGAAGAAGAAAAAAAAGGCTTTAGCCTATAAAAAGGAACTCTGGCCAAGGATATATTAATCAACTAAGTTCTAGAACAGTGGTTCTCAATGTATATATCATGGCCATCAGGAAACATTTCAGATGGTCTTAGGAACCCCCCAACCATAAATTGATTTTTGTTGCTATTTCATAATAGTAATTTTGCTACTGAGTAGTGTCTTAATTTCTAAAACCATAAGAATTATGTGTTTTCTGATGGTCATAACCCAGAGGTGAAGGACTGCTGCTTTAGAAGGAGGCAGTGGGGCAGAGGACAGATATGTATCTATAATTTGTAGTCCTTGATGGAAAAAGTTAAATGAACACACATGCATACCTCAAATACTTTTGTTGTCTGCCTATCTAACATGTAAAGTGACTAATCTCCAGCTTCCCAACTTCACACTTCGGATCAAATAGTAACAAAAAAAATAAATTCAAGATGTAAACATTTAAAGAAAAATGGCTCATAAATATAAGAGACCGAGCCTGAAATCTGCAAGAGCCATGCTCTGAGAACACTCTTTGCTCTATTCCTACAACATAGCTTGTATTTTAGAAGAACATAAGCACTCAACTCTCATGGGATATCCCCCTAAGAGATAATTTTAAGGGAATTGTTAAGTAGATGGTATGAGGAAAAGAAATTCACAAATTGGGGGAGACTTAAGAGAATGGTTGCACTTCCAAGACTCTCAGAAAGTTGTCAGAATCTGAAGAGAGAGCGATAGACTGAGGCTGGAGTTCAGAGTCTCATGTGCCAACCATGTGCTCAGATCTTGATGTTATTGTTGTTTTGTTGTTGTTGTTGTTAACTGTTACATTTATTTTTGTATCTGTGTGTGTATGCTTGTGTACATATGCCACAGCATGAAAGTGGAAGTCAGAAGACAGCTTGTGGGGTTGGTTCTCTCTACTATGCTGGTTCCAGAGACTGACCATGGGTTATTAGGCTTAGTGGCAATAACAGAGTGAGACGGAGAGTTTTTCAATTTATGCCCCATAACTGTTGCAAATACCTGACTAAAGCAGCTTAGAAGAGCAAGGGTTTACTCTGGATTACACTTCCAGAGAGGTTATGCCCATCTTAAAGAAGAAATAGAGCCAGTCAGAGTAGTCATGGCGACAGGACCAGGAAGTTGGCTGATAAATTTTTTTCTGCATAGAGGAAGTAAAGAGGGAGAACAGGAAGTAGAGTATAAAACTTCAAAGCCTGCCTCCAGCAAGATTCCACCTTTTTTTTCCCTAGATATTTTCTTTAATTACATTTCAAATATTCTCTCCCCTTTCCTGCTTTCCCCTCTGAAAAAAAAAAAAAACCTATTCCCTCTCCCCTCCCCCGCTCACCTCTTCTGCTTCCTGGCCCTGACTTTCCCCTACATAGAGCCTTCACAGGACCAAGGGCCTCTCCTCTCATTGATGACCAACTAGGCCATCCTCTGCTACATATGGAGCTGGAGCCATGAGTACCACCATGTGTACTCTTTAGTTGGTGGTTTAATCCCTGGGAGCTCTGGAGGTACTGGTTAAATCATATTGTTGTTCCTCCTATGGGACTGCAAACCCCTTCAGCTCCTTGGGTCCTTTCTCTGGTTCCTTCATTGGGGACCCTGTGCTCAGTCCAATGGATGGCTGTAGCATTCACTTCTGTATTTGTCAGGATCTGGCAGAGCCTCTTAGGAGACAGCTATATCAGGCTCCACAGTAGTGTCTGGGTTTGGTGATTGTATATGGGATAGATCCCCAGATAGGGCAGTCTCTGGATTGTCATTCCTTCACTCTCTGCTCCACACTTTGTCTCTGCAACTCCTTCCCTGGATATTTTGTTCCCTCTTCTAATAAGGATCGAAGTATCCACACTTTGGTCTTCCTTCTTCTTGTGTTTCATGTGGTTTGTGGATTGTATCATGGGTATTCCCGGGTTCTGGACTAATATCCATATATCAGTGAGTATATACCATGTGTGTTCTTTTGTGATTGGATTACCTCACTCAGGATGATATTCTCCAGATCCATCCATTTGCCTAAGAATTTAATAAATTTAATGTTTTTAATAACTGAGTACTCCTCCATTGCGTACATGTACCACATTTTCTGTATCCATTCCTCTGTTGAGGAACATCTGGGTTGTTTCCAGTTTCTGGCTATTATAAATAAGGCTGCTGTGAACATAGTGGAGCATGTGTCCTTATTACATGTTGGAGCATCTTCTGGGTATATGCCCAAGAGTGGTATAGCTCGGTCCTCAGGTAGTACTATGTCCATTTTCCTGAGGAACCACCAAACTGATTTCCAGAGTGGTTGTACCAGCTTCAATCTCAGCAGAAATGAAGGAGTGTTCCTCTTTCTCCACAACCTCGCCAGCATCTGCTGTCACCCGAGTTTTTGATCTTAGCCATTCTGACTGGTGTGAGGTGGAATCTCAGGGTTGTTTTGATTTACATTTCCCTGATGACTAAGGATGTTGAACATTTCTCTAGGTGCTTCTCAGACATTCGGTATTTGTCATTTGAGAATTCTTTGTTTAACTCTGTACGCCATTTTTAATAGGGTTATTTGGTTCTCTGGAGTCTAACTTCTTG
>NW_022196895.1:39653040-39724885 GCF_008632895.1 Mastomys coucha | reverse complement strand
TGCTGTTTTGTCCTATTGACAGTGTCTTTTGCCTTACAGAAGCTTTGCAATTTTATGAGGTCCAATTTATCAATTCTTGATATTAGAGCATAAGCTATCTGTGTTCTGTTCAGGAAATTTTCCCCTGTGCCTATGTGCTCAAGGCTCTTCCCCACCTTCTTTTCTACTAGTTTCAGTGTATCTGGTTTTATGTGGAGGTCCTTGATCCACTCAGACTTGAGTTTTGTACAAGGAGATAAGAATGAATCAATTTGCATTCTTCTACATGTTAACCGCCAGTTGAGCCAGCACCTTTTGTTGAAAATGCTGTCTTTTTTCCACTGGATGGTTTTAGCTCCTTTGTTAAAGATCAAGCGACCATAGAGTGCGTGGGTTCATTTCTGGGTCTTCAATTCTATTCCATTGATCTACCTGCCAGTCACTGGACCAATACCATGCAGTTTTTAATCACAATTGCTCTGTAGTACAGCTTGAAGTCAGGGATAGTAATTCCACCAGAGGTAAAATTCCACCTTCTTAATGTGCCAGAATCTTCCCAAACAGCAACACCAGATGGGGACTAAGTATTCAGACACATGATTCTATAGGAGAAATAACAGACAACATGCTTACCAGGCCTCATACTTACAGGATAGGAGTAAGGACTACAGAGAAGGAAGCCACATTAGTTATGGTGAAGAGTTAGAATTTGGAATGCTGAAAGACCCGAATGAGAGGAGGTGCATTTTTTTTCCTTGCAACCCACTTTTCATGGACCTTGGAATTTTCAGAATAAAAGATCTGGTGTTCCATATCCTCAGGTAGTCTTCTCAGCCACATTGTTCTCACTGCGGCAGCAAAACCTCAGCACTCCTGTTTGTTACTGCTGAATTCAGAAAAGCACAAGGCCTGGAGAAGTGAGCATAGGAACCTTGTATATCTAGTGCGTGAAACCCTCCAACTTCCGCACTCTGCTGAAAGTCAGCACTCTAAGGCTTTTTCTTACTCTGTAAGGCAGGGAAACTAAAGGTTACCACTGTGTCCTTCTAAAGGAAGACACTGGCCAGCCACCATCTTTGATACCTTCCTTACGTTCAACCTGGAAAGCCAATCCATGTTCATGTCTCATAGTTCCAGCTATACAATATTTGTGATGTGGTCCAGTTACCATGCAGATGCAGCCATGTGACTCAGAACTAATTAGTTTTCTATTGGACCTTTAGTCAAATCCAAACTGCATGCCAGGCTACATGATGCTGAATGCTTATCCCTGCCCACCTTCCCATATACCTCTTTTTTTTTTTATTTTAGATATTTTCTTTATTTACATGCGAATTTCTCCATTCCCAGTTTCCCCTCCAAAAAAACAAAGAAACAAATAAAAACAAAAACAAACCCCTGTTGCCTCCCCCTTCCCCATGCCTGCCACCCCGCCCTCTCCCACTTTATGGCCCTGGCATTTCCCTACACTGGGGCTCAGAACCTTCACAGGGCCGAGGTCCCCTCCTCCTATTGATGATCGATTTTGCAATCCTCTACCATACACATGCTGCCTGAACAATCAGACCCCTCCATGTGCAGTCCTTGGTTGGTGGTTGAGACCTCTTATTACTAGTGTTTGTTGTTGTAGTTTTTAATCACTATATCTCACTTACACTGAACTTCCGAATACGTTTATCATTTCTGGATATTTTCCTAGTTCACAGTTCACCTTTCAAAGCAGATCCTTTTCGTCAGTTGTTATATGACAAGTACAAGCCAATTTCATTTTTCAGGTCAACCATGGATGCCACAGTGTCATTACCACTTTCCCTGTTCTCAGTCTTTATTCAACCTCCTTCTTTTATTGCATCACAGTACATAGAAAAAAATTCTGCCCTACTATAGGTAAGTTTCTCCTTATTTCCACCCCTAGACTCCAAACTCTATGAGGGCAGGGAGTATAATTACTCTGCCCCCATGCGGTATGTGTACTCATTGTACATCAAAGCTCCTGATCTTATATCTTGAATGGACAAAATGACCATGCAAGCCTTTAGGCAATAAAAATGCGATGGAAAGATTTGCACTTCTTATAGATAACCAAATCATGGAGTAAAACATTCATATATGCTATGATTGGCCTAGACTGTTGATTTTATGGTTGCAGATGTTAGAAAAGGATTTTGAGACGCAATTGTTCTTATGCCCTTTATACCTGTGCTGGCTTTATATCAACTTGACACAGGCCAGGGCCATTTGGAAAAGAGCACCTCAGTTGAGAAAATACTCCCACAAAGCTGGCCTGTGGGTAGCCTGTGGGGCTTTCTAGATGAATGATTGATGTAGGTGCTAGCATTCTATTAAGGGTGGTGCCACCCTTGGGTCCACACCTTGGATGGTATAAGAATGAAGAGTGACCTGGCCATGGTTAACAGTCCTATATGTGTGCACTCCTCCATAGTGTCTATATCAGTTCCTGCCTTAAAATCCCTCTCTAAATGATAGACTGCAAGGTATGAGATGAAATAAACCCATTCCTCTACAAGTTGCTTTTGGCCATAGTCTTTTACCACAGCCATAGAAACCCTAACTAAAAGTCCTTGATTTACTGGTGCTGTAAACTCATGTCATCTACAATTGACTCCTCTGTAATTGCCCAAAATATGAAAAGAAAATCTGTTTATTGTTTCTACATTAGAGCAAATATTTTATTGTGAAATGTATTTTAAATCTGCAATGTAACAGCCAACAATGTCAGATCCTCAGGTCTCTCTCTCTCTCTTTTTTTTAACTGTTAGAAAACTAATCTTGTAAGAAAACTAATCTTTGAATTGCTTTTCTTCCTTTTTATCCTAACAACTTCCCAGCTACTTAGATATTAATAAATCTTTATTCTCCAAACAAATTGACAGAAAAGAGAAAAACAGAGGAAAGAAGTTGTATGTGTGTTGAGAGTTTCAGGACACAATATCTCTCCACAAAATTCAATAGGTGCACTGTGTGTACCAAGCACATGTTGTGAATAAGCATGATTAAAGATTAACTTAAGATTCAGACACAAGTGATGTTCTGCCCTGCAGGATCTGTGCACACGTGTGCACACACACACACACACACACACACACACACACACACACACACACAGAGTCTGTCCAACCCACCCACAGTCCCTCCAATAATATATTCCCTACTCTCCCAATGGAGATTATATCCTTTTCTTTATCCATTAGTGGAGCTCCCTGCTCTGAACATCATTTTTAACTTACTCATATAATTATCATTACACTTTAAGCTTCATGGAATATTCATATTATGATTTGTGGGTAGATCTCTGGGAATTAGTGCCAATGCACAGTACTGGCTAACAGCTACAGATGTTAAATCAGTGCATCAGTAAACCAATGAGTATCATTTCTGAGTTATCTCAGTGCTAACAGTAAAATGGGAGTGAATAATCAAGAAAGGAAGGTACTATTCACTCTTGTGAATATATTCCTTAATATGTCACAGATGATGGCTTAAGCTGATGTCAGAGTTTGTATATATTTGTGCGTGTGTGTCTCTCTGTGAAGGTGGGGATCTTTTATTGAGCCTGGGGACTGCCATTACAGCTAAGCTGGCAGCCAGCAAATTTCCATGATCTGGTTATCTCTGTCCTCAACAATGGACTCATATGTGAGTGTTTCTACATCCAGCTTTTACATAGATTTTGAAATCTGAACTCAGTTCTCATACTTGTTCAGCAAGGACATTACTCACTGAGCCTTTCTCTAGTTACATTGTTATTTTGTATACTTGTTGATTTGTTCTGTGTATTCTGAGGTGTGGTTGTGGTGCGGGTGTGTGTGTGTGTGTGTGTTTCTGGCTATGGCAATGCTATGATTCACACGAGGCAACCAGAGGACAACTTGCAGTTGTAGAAATTGTTTCTCTCCCTTCACCATGTAGTCCTAGAGATCAAACTCACTTCATCAGGTTTCGCGACTGTGGTGGATTGAATGAAAATTGTTCTCATAAGCTTGTAGGAAGTGACACTATAATGGGGTATGGTTTTATTGAAGTAAGCATGACCTTATTGGAGGAAGTTTGTCACTGGGAGTGGGCTTTGAGGTTTCAGATGCTCAAGCCAGACTCCATCAGGATCCCTCTCCTGCTTGCTGCCTTTGGATCTGGATGTAGAACTCTCGACTACTTCTTTAGCACATGTCTGCCTGTGTGCTGACAAGCTTTCTGCCATGATCACAATGGACTAAACCCTCAGAACTTTAAGTGAGCCTCTGATAAAATGTCTTCCTTTATAAGAGTTGCTGTGGTCATCATGTCTCTCTACAGTGCTAGAAACCATAAGACAATGGCAAGGGCCATCTCATCAGTTGGTGATGTTTTGGCACCGTCTCACTCCATACATCAGACTGACTTTAAGTTTTCAGTGATCCTCTTGTCTCTTCCTCTCATATGCTGGGGTTATAAGCAAAGGCCACCATGCCTGGATTGAAGTCAGTGACAATGTTAACCCTGGTGTCAAAGATACCTGGTGATATTAAAGCTCTCAGAGGTTAAACAGACAAGCCAGGGAAAATGACTTCTTGAGGAAAGGGAGAATGCAAAGTGTATTCTTCAGCTTCATATTACAGTAAAGAAAAACCTGAGGCATTTAGTGAAGAGAAAGGACAGTTCCCAAGTCTTCTCTGGAGAGTTATCCTAGAACAAAGCCTACTTGCACCAACACTACATTCCCAGGCCTGGCTCTCATATGGAGCTCATTCACTAGCTTTGCCTGATCAGCTTTCAAGAACATCACTGTCCAGCACTGTCCCCACCTTCCCACGTCTGCCTCTGTTCATGAAGCTTCTACACTCAACTTCCCTGGGAAGTATAGCTCTCACATCTCGTTAAAGGTTCTTTTTAAAAAGTTTTAATATCTATCTGTCTGTCTGTCTGTCTGTCTGTCTATCTATCTATCTATCTATCTATCTTGCTATCTATCTTAGCTTGCCTTCCCTCTTCTCCTTCTAGTCCCCCACCACTTCCACTCCTCCGCCATTTCCCTTCAGAAGTGGGAAGGTCTCCCATGGATATCAATGGCTATAGCATATCAAGTCGCAGTAAGACTAGGCACCTCCTCACTTATTAAGGCTAGATGAGCCAACCCAGTATGAAGAAAGGGTCCCAAAGGCAGGGGAAGCCTCTGCTCCCATTGTTATGAGTCCCACAAGAAGAAACTACACAACTGTAACATAGTGCAGAGGGCCTAGGTCAGCCCGTGTAGTCTCCCTGGTTAGCAGTTCAGTCTCTGTGAGACCCTATGGGCCCAGGTTAATTGATTCTGTAGGTTTTCTAGTGATGTACTTGGCTCATCTGGCTCTTAAAATCCTTTCTCCCTTTCTGCAGGGTTCCCCAAGCTCCACCTATGTTTGGTTGTGGGTCTCTGGATCTGTTTCCATCAGTTGCTGAATAAAGCCTCTATAATGACATTTGGGGTTCAGCTTGAGACCCATGCCTTAAGAGAACTCACTTCAACCTAGTCTGGAGGTCTAAGAACCAGAGGCTGGATAGCCAAGAGACCTAGGATAGAAACAAACATGAATGGCAAAAAAAAAAAAAAAGCAAAGAAATGATCGTATTTATATTCTGTTGTACTCATTACTCACAGAGATTTCTTTCTTTTTTTTCTTTTCAGCAAATGGAGATGTTTAGAGAAATCCAAGACTGGCCCAAATATAAAGAAAACTTTCCTCTACACTGACCGCTGCCAACTGGTTGACCTACAACACAGCCTCAACATCTAGGACTCAGAAAACTTCATGGAAGAGGAAAAGAAGGATTGCAGAATCTAGAACACCAGGATGTCTGCTACAAGATGGTGTCTTCTATATATGACAGGGAAGCTAGTCTAGTCTTCTAAACAAGACATGCATACCAACAGTATCAGCTGACATGCTAATGCAGGTGGGTTAATCTCACAAGGCCCCTCCTCTAGATGAAGAGCCATAGGCAATTAATGAGTGCTAAAGAGGAAGATACAGTCTTTCTCTGGGGTCAGGTTCTAAGACAGCTTATTCAATCCTAAGGGGTCAGCCCTAAAGGCATATACATGCAAGCAGCACTAAGTGGATTCCACACACACATTTTATATCGGTCTATTTATGTAACGTATACATATATTACATATATATGTGTAACAATTATTAAAGAAAAAGTGTTAATGGGGCTGGAGAGATGGCTCAGTGGTTAAGAACACCAACTGCTCTTCCGGAGGTCCTGAGTTCAATTCCCAGCAATCACCCGTAATGAGATCTGATGTCGTCTTCTGGTGTATCTGAAGACAGCTACAGTGTACTCACATTAAATAAATAAATAAATTTAAAAAAAAAAGGAAAAAGTGTTCATAAATTTGAAAGAGTGAGAACAAAGGAAGAGCTGGAGTGGGAAAAGAGTGGTAGGAATATGTAAATACAGTATTTGTGAATGAAAGGATCAAAAAATTTTAGCTTAAGAAAGGAAACATTTAAAAAAAAGAAGGGAAACATTTAAAAGCAGAAGTCAACTATATGGTGCGTAATTAAAAGTACATGCTACCTTATATGTATTGTTATGGAGTATACTATAGTAAGTACATTAAACTATATTATAATTGAAATGTACTATAGCATGCTGTAATTATTATAACATTGATAATATGTTATAGCACATTAAAATAAAGATTTACATAACAAAAAGGAGTGAAATTTAAAATTTTCTTTTTTTTGATTAAAAGCATTATGTATAGTTGAGGTATCTTACTAAGAATTGGCTTTCAGCCTCATTCTATAGTGTCATTACGTTCTTTCCTTTTGTTTATTGCTATTTGGTTTTGATACACAGTCTTTCCTCAGAGCTAGGTTGGATCTAACTAAGAACTCTCCAGTCTGAGCTTCTTTTGCTGAGTTTGTTGGTTCTGGGGCCAATCTCTTTAACTTTCCAAAATTTTATCATCTTCAGTTGAAGTCAAAACCAAATTTCATTTGAAAAAAAAATCCTAATAGATATAAGGTAAAGTAAATCATAAATAATTTTCTAAATGTTTTAAGCAAATATGAACAAATAGTGATAATGTTGTATAGACATAGCAAGCAGGAGGATGGGGCACAGGAGGAGCAGGGGAGGAGGTGGGGTGTCCTGAAGTGGTTAAGTTTGTAAGTTGTTCAAACATCAGAGGCCCTCAGGGCTCCCTGTTCAGGGTCAGCTCTTGGTGTAGTCAATGAGATGCTCTGTCCATGGTAGGGTTTGCCATTCCTGCAGTCCTGGCTTTATAGCCAGCAACTTCTTTCTCTCCTTTCTCTTTAAGACCACCTCTGAGGGAACAGAAGAAAACCAAAACCAGAGAGAACAAGAAGAAACAAAATATGTACCCTCATTCTCTCCTGTGGTACCATACTTATGTGTTGAAGTTTAGAAATGTGAGCAGGTCATGTGTGGCTGCTTTGGCTGGAGATAAGGGTTGTATTCTGCTCAAATCAAGAAACAGGCTTTCCTTTGGAGGGGGACGCAGATATCAAATGCTAAAAATGAGCTGTGTGGGTCATCAATGGAGGAGCTAAAGAAAGGACCAAAGAAGCTGAAGAAGGGCTTGGCAGCTCCATAGAAGGAACAACAATATCAACCAACCAGAACCCCCGAGCTCCAAGGGACTAAACCACCAACCAGAGTACACATAGACCCATGGCTCCAGACCCATATGTAGCAGAAGACAGCCTTGTGGGACACCAACAGGAGGATAGGCCCTTTGTCCTGTGAAAGCTCTTTGCCCCATTGTAGGAGAATGCCAGAACAGGGAAGCAGGAGTGGGTGGGTTGGTGAGAAGAGGGATGGGGGATGGGGTAGGGGGTTTTTGGAGGGGTAACCAGAAAAGGGGATAACATTTGAAATGTAAATAAAGAAAATAATAAAAATATTTTAGAAAATGAATTCATAATTAAGGTTGTTCAGCAAAAAAAAGTTTATGCAACATACCACACATAGTATAAGTAACAGATTCAAATTTATAAACTATGAACTGAATTTTATAGTTTATTCATATTTCTGTTTTATTTATTCTTTGAAATTTCTATAAATGCATTTTGATCATATTTACTCTCAATTTTTCAATTACTTTTTCTATCCCACCCATTTCCCCCTGAAAGCCTTCTTCATTCTCCTACAGATCCCTCTTATTTCCAAACTTTTAAAATCTAGTAAGTTAAGAAAAAAAAAAGGAAAAAGAATGAGCTGTGCCCTTTCTTTGACCACATGGTCATTTTTAATGTTCAGTGTTGCCAGAACATGTCTGTGGCACCAAGGTTCTAGCCAGAAAAAAAAAATCTCTTTTATGCTCAAAGTTATGCCTATGAATAAATAGCAATAATTATAAACAATACTTAATACACAGGTACTATGTGTTGGACATTGTGCTAATGTTTTACATACATCAATGTACTTGGTTCCCATAATGACTCATGAGAGTTTTTATAGTATGTCCATTAATGTAAATGAAGAAACATTGGTCCAGGATAGTTAAACTTTCCTTAAATAATAGCTTTAGGAAATATCAGCAACAGAGCCTGAGGTACCAGTATCCTGGAGATCTATATCAGTTCACTTGAACCTGTAGGTAACTGCATGAGTTAAACATAATGATTAACTTTGGTCTGCAGAAGAATGGCAGGAAAGGGGACACTGGAACAAATAGAAGTGTTAGAAGACTAGTTTTCAATTATCATGTTGACATTTATTTTATTTGTATGTCAATTTTCAAAATTAGCTATATTCTCCATGATTTACAATGTTCTAAATTTTCAAATTTTAGAAAACATGAAACTTTTTTGAATATTCACACTTTGGCCACCATGGCCACCACCATCGCCAGCCATCACAGCTATGATGTATTTCGTGTCTTCTACCTGGAATTGTTATATCCCTTCCTTAAAGCTTTTAGATTAAGTGATGTCTACGGTGTACTGCTCTACAACTCTCGCTAATAATAGTAAATATTTACTGTGTGCTTACTACACGCCAAGGGCTTTTAGTGCATTATCTCAATCAATCTACAAATACTGCCCGAGACAAATTCTAGTGTCATCTATAATTTATGGCTAGAAACAGAACTCAACACTGCACATTCTCTTGATTTTTCTCCTACCTACAACCCTGACTGACAGCTGGCTTCGGAACTCCGAAAGGGCATCCATGAAAATAGCATGGAATTGCTTGTGAATAATGTTCGCTCCAGGAGTCTGAAGCCGGATGGATAGGTTTGGAACTGTCCACTGCCTAGTGCTGCTAAGAACCGTGGTTGTTCATAGGTATTTCCGGTTTGTTTTGTTCCAACTTCCTTTTCCTCAGGGGTGTTGTCAGTGTAGCCAGGTCCTTTTCAGGACAACTTGAAAACACGGTGGAATCAAATGATCTGAGAACAAACTGATGTTCTCGCATATAAAGGAACGTAGCAGGCACCAGGTTTATTGCAAAGTCCAGCAGGTTTTGGTTTGTTTTGGTTTGTTTGTCTTAAATTAGCAACCTCGAGAGTCACTGAGCAAGAGATGGTATCAAGGACGCACAACTTTAGAGTAATAACAATCTCTCACATATTTTTTAGTTTATTTTTTCCAATAGAAAGGGTAATATATTTTATCTAAAATCTATAGACAGTACAAATAAACGTCAAATTGTTCGTTATATTTCAACCTATAACTTACATTCAAGTCTTTCCTGGTGCCTTTTCACCCTTGGTGCCTCTCAAAGCGACCTAGAGCTTAGATTAGGAGAGATCAAGAGCATCTCAGAGTCAGGGACTTTAGTTTTACTCTAACCCCTGCAGATTGCTTAGCTTCTCTCCCCTCCCCCTTAGCTTGCCACTTGCAATTGGCTATTGCCATGACAACCAGCAGCTGCCGGGCCGGCTGCTTCTACCGCAGCAGGGGTGGGGCTGTGGGGGTGGGGAGGGAAGGAGGAGCCTGAGGAGGTGTCTGCTGCAAGTTCCTGGCTGATTCTGAGCTCACACCATCCTCCAAGAGGGAGGAGGCTTAAGTGATGCTGCTGCTGTTGCCGCCTCTACTGCTGGTACTCTAGTGGAGCTGGAAAGGGTGGTTCCTATCGCACCATCGCCAACCAGAGAGGGAGGGGAAAAAAATCCCGGCAGCCGCTGCTGATGTTGGGTTCAGAGGCTGCATCCGACCCGGTCACAAGAAAAATGGATTCAGTGTGCGGCTCTCCCTCCTTTCAGCATCCTCTCCTGGTCTCAGCATGGTGAGTAGGAGTCAGAGGGGCTACCTTCTTGATCTAGCTGGTTATTAAATGACTTGTATATATATCTGTGGCCTAGACTTAAACAATGACTCGCGTCTCTCAGACTAGGAGGGGGGTTGGGGGGTGTGGAGACCGAGATGAGGATGGAGAGAGAGGAAGGTTGTCGGCAGAGAAGTGAGAAGGCATCTGCTTGTGTTTTAGGGGAAAATAATGATGTTTTGATTTTTATCACAAACTGGCTCAGAATACTAACTGAACCGCCGGATTCCTTTCCTCTCAAGCTTAGCAACAAAATCAGGGGGTGGAAAGGAGCAAGCAAGAAGAGGATGTAGTTGAAAGCAATCGTCTCATTTGCAGGTCTCACAAACAGGGTTGGGCCTTCCCTCAAGAACACATTTGGTGTCTCAACCTTGTTGGCCTAATTATAAGGTGATTTTACCTATTTGCTCTAGTGCTAACGTGGTCTCAGAATTAGGCATTCTGCTTCACACGTTAACATATTCGTGTTGAAAAACCGTTTCCGAGATCCAGAGTTTCTTTTTCAGGATGTATGTTTAATTGTGAGCATACACATCTACATACATTCACATCGTATGTGTACATGCTACTTTGCAGGTGTGTTGCATTTAAGGAGCCTATTTCTATGCACAGCATGCTTGATTTACTATCATTTTTATTGGGTTATTGATGCCTTTGCATTCTTGGAAGTAATTGCATGTTTGAGGAAACGGACTTCTGGTTTGTATGATTATTCATTGGCTTCATTTGGATTAATGTGACATTTATTCTTGTTATTGTCCCTTAGGTTCATTGTGGCCAATTAGGACAGATGCCCTATCGTTTCTTCTGTATTAGAGAACTAGATGCCAATTCATAGCCTGGATGTTTTTAATTGGTTTGTGGGCCTATGTTGAGGGGCCCCAAATTTACAATGATGGGAAAGGGAGGTGGCTTGAAATATTATTTAGCATATTGCATCGTCTCAGTTAAATGCTGAAACAGATAGGTTTCCTTGAAATTATGATCCATCCCTTTCATATCTGTATGATGTGCTCCAACCAGTACAGCTGAACTGGCAGGTGAAAGGCATTCATTTTATTTAATTGTGTAGATATTTGTTGCTCATTCCTTCAGTGTCCACCACCATTTTATGGTTCTTCTCTCAGAATGTTCTGTTCTTGGGTGGCTTCTGTAAGTGATTAAGTAGGAAGCAGGATGGTTTTTAAAACTCAAGTGTCCTCAAGGATCCCAGACTGAATTAGTCTGCTCATACAATGAAACGAACGAGAGAGCAAGCAAAGCTTGGCAGAAGGATGTGGCTTGGAGCTGAAACAGAGGTGAATGTTAGTTTATAAATGCTTACTGGTATCTGTTTGACCTTTTACTATGCTAAGACTTTAAGGCAGCTCAGGAGACTAAAGATGTCTGAGATTGGAAAGTATGGGGCTCCATTACCACCTAGGATAATGGATTTCATTGAACTAAAGCCAGAAAAATCCTTTCAGGTAAAAAAGTATTATTAATATTATATGCATCAAATACATGAGCTGTGTCTACCAATGTTCCCACCATCACTGCCGTGAAGGACATATTTTAATTCTAAAATAATAGGTCCTTTTCATATTCATCTTTTATCTTATTTTACATATTTACACCTGATTTATAATTTTTATCTCTTTGGATTTTAGTTTTGTTTTTCTGGAACTTATTTGGTTTATAGATAAGAATGATGCTTGCTGACTTAATTTAATATGCTCAGGTATTATCTGTATTCACAAGTCTAAAGTCTCGCTACCATGTGCCTAATTATAACAACTCTATAAAGTAGGTCAAGGAAGTAGGTACTGGGCTTGTATGTCACAGCAGAAAAAAGATTTATATCACAGTATAAAGATTTTAGAGTGTATTACCAGATGGAACTTTTAATTTCCTAAAATAAAACTTCAACTATTTCTAGAGTAAACTTAGAAAAATGAAAACATACAATACAACAGCTGGACCTGTTTTATAAATTGAAAGCAGGTACCCTGGCCCTTTAATTTATTTCCTATGTACTGAATTTGGATATGGGTTTATAGGCAAAGTTGGTACAGATTGAAGAGGAGTTTATAACAACAGGTCATGGCTTAGGAAACTCACTGTTAGTAGTCATATTCAATTATAGGTCCAGAGCCTGTATAAGGATAAATGAACCAGAACTATGTAATCTGGAGGAGAGCAAATTGAGATAGAAGCATCACTTGTTTCATATAAGATTCTGCTTTTCAAGTAAGACACTGGTAATTGCTGCATTTTGGAACCTGAAATATGATCAATGGGCTTCAGTTTCACAGATAAAATTAAGATTAGATATACAAAGCTTAGAAAATCTTCCAAGTAAGCATGGATAGCCATGCACATTCTCCTGCCATTCAAGGCTACCAGCTCATGGTCTGGATATGCACTTGCTGGGGTGGACTATGCTTCTGCCTAAAATCATGCACGCCTAACTTCCTAGGGTCAGCTATCCTTTGAAGGGTTCAGAATAGCCTTTTAGCATTGGATACTTTGACATTTGCGAATGTAGACTCCATTTTGTAATGTGCTTCTAATTACCAAATCTGGGTACTTTTTGAAGGAAGTGATTGCTCATCTATCTGGAAATTTATTTTTTTATATCGTTTTAACAGGATGCAGGGATTCACCTGTCTTTGCTTATCAGTAACTTCACAGAGAGTAATGTCAAGTAGTTGTATTAAAATTACTTTCTATCATATGGCTGGTTTTTAAAACTGCAATATTTTGTAGACGAATTCAAGAGCTACCAAGCTTACGTTAGAAAAAAAGTTGTATGAAGAGTATATACAATGTATTGTTTCAAGGTGTAGGGAGTGAAAGTTTGTGGACTTTTGCTTAAACTATGTCTTGAAAATACCATTCTTATTAGAATATTAAGGTTAAATATGTATTGATACGTGAGCCTTTATTAAAACCTGTTATAATTGGGATACACATTTAATTTACTGCTTCATGATGTGATCTTTCCAATCTCTTCCAATGACCTCAGAACGTTCTGTAATTTTGATTTTTTACTGTGAGTCTCCTCCTAGGTGGCTGAAAGTTTATATTTGGATAGTAAAATCTACTTCCTGTGGTTCTCATTAATGCCTGAAAAGTTTAATGCATTTTTTTTTGTAATTCTCATAGTAAGAGATTTAAAAGAAACCAAATTTATCTTGGAAGTTTCAATATTAGATGGCATTGAAATAAATAAACTAGATTTACACTTGGTTTTTGGTCAGAGAGGTCAGTTAACACTGCCATTTACACATGCCTCTATTATTCCATTAATTAAAATGTATTTTCAAACAGAGCAAATTAGCAATTTGCTAACAACTATTTGTAGAGCTCTTATCTGATTAGCAGAATTTGCATATAGTAGCAACATAGAATTTCCTTGGAGGATCTAAGGTACACACATGTGAAGCTGTTCACGATGAAACACGACAGTTACTATTCTATTCACCAATACACTTTATGTGAATACAATGTGAGTATACTTCTCAAAATCACTTAAATTTTAAACTCTAACACTTTATCAAGTCAGGAAAGGCTCTTTTTAAATTGTTGTTTTGATTGGTTTTAGTAAGTGAAAATTGATTTGGAGAAGCTAAGCTTGTCTGTGTTTGTGTCTAGCAAACCATCAAACAGGGGTGATATCCCAAGTCTAATGAGCACAAGTCTCTCATATTTGAAAACCCAATACATTAACTTAAAGATTTGACTTACAATGTAGAATATGCAAAACATGCATTATATGATTTACTGTTTTTGAATTTAGATTAGAATATTCCAGGCACTCTAATTGGCTTTTGATGACGGTGATTTCACAAGTAGTTTAAGTGTGTATAGGGGATTAAAAAAAGATAATCATGGTATATTTAAGAGAAAAATTGAACGTTTTGGTAATTCACAGAAGCAAAGAGATAATTGCCAGGAGAAAGTCAGATTTTCACTAGACGGACATGCACTTAGTTCATGACAATGTTGTTTTGGTTTCTAAGGACATAGAGATTGGGAAGTAACATTGTTTTCCTTGCAGGTGGAATCAAATTAAGATTCTCAAGAGTCCTGTATCTTAAGAGCACTTGTGCCATTTTGCTTATGCATCTTTGTACCTAGCTGATCTTGAAAAAAATGTTACAAAATAAGTTATCCTCAGCTTGATAATTCAGGTATTTTCTTAGACAAACACTTTTATACATTTCAAAAATATCAAATGTCAAAAATTGCTTTAAAAGCATTCTAGTATATATATTACTAGTATATATATTATATATAGTCTAGTATATATATTATAGTATAATATAGTATGTATATAGTATATATATGTGTGTGTGTGTGATATAGTATATAACTATTTATAATATATAAATATACATATATGTTCATGTATATGCATACATATTCATATATACACATATATTCATATATATACACACATATATTTTTGTGAGATGAGGTTATATTCATATGTATACATATATTCATGAATATGCACACATACCTATTTTTTGCCAGATGGTTCTGGCTACTTGGTCTGTGTTAACCTAGAACTTGTTACACACCCCAGGCTAACTTTGAAGTTGCCCTCCTGAAGGCAAGGCTGAGAGCAGGTAATGGAAGGTGTAATGAAAGAGGATATAAGGCTGATTGCTCTCTAGTTCTCTTATGAATATTTTGTTTGTGATGGTGGATGAGAACATACAATATATTTGATGCTGAAAGTGCAAAATTTTAATGTAAATTTGCACAGCTTGCATTCTAAAAGCCTATTTTAACTGTGTTCAAGTTTTTTGAGTTTTATAGATTTCAAGTCTGTGTAATTGTGGTGTGTGTTTTTTTTTTTCAGGATTTTTTTTGCGATAAAATTTATAAACTTTTTAAAGTAAGAAATTAGTATCATCTTGGCTCAATACTCTAGGTCTTAGGTTTATAGAAATCTGCCACGTGGCTGACTATTCTGTGGTTATTATTGTTGTTGTTACTGTTACTAATAATATGGCATATATTTTATGTGACAGTTGGTAATTCAGCTGTAGCCAAGTAGCAAATTGTGCTTCTTAAACTACCTCTTTGGGAAAAATACTGTTTGTAATGAATTAGCTGCAATAAAGCTAAGATCACTGCATTGAAGATGTTTCTACTTAAGGCACATTTTACTAACACAATTTACTTTGTCTTTCAGTGACTTTGTTCACTTTAAAATTGTATATAGTCTGACACACACTCAGACATACAATTTCACAAATGGCCCATATTTCGTTCACTTTATATACGGTGGCCATCTTTTCATGTCAATGAGTCTTTGTTAGATTTTCTAGTTGTGTATGGGTTTTGATAATTGAATTTGTTTGGTGCTGTGCTTTCCTACTTAGGAGTCATTACACTTTGGTTTTAAATACTTCTTATGTAGGTAGGTCATGCTTGTTTTACAGCAGCTGTAAGGCAAGCATTAGTCTAGGAAATACTAGCTCTGTGTCCTACCTGCCACTGGATCTTACAGTGAGTGTTAAATTAACCTTGGTCATCTCTTGTCTGCTGACAAAGAATGAATGTTAAACCCAAGCCAGTGTAATAAATCCCTGCCTGAATCACTAGGAGGTTCACAAAGTACAGACATCAGCAACAATTAAAGAACAAAACCTAGAGGAAATCTCTCTGAGAGTCAGGCTAATTTCTTCAGTGTGATCGCGCTGCATCCTGTAACTTTAACCTCTGTGACCAGTTCAAATGTTTTACAGAGCTATATTCAAACAACATACATCTGCTGTCACAGACTTTACAAAATAAACCGAGACCTGTTTTCATTATTTGGCTTTCACTGTGTTCAGTAAACATATATAAGTTTTCCAATGAAAACCTGGTTATCTGACTCCAAACCTTTTCAAAAATGAATGGTTGAATTCTCCAACAGTTAGAGTCTAAATCTCAACTGGTAATTTCTTTGTATATGTTCAATACCAACTGTATGTAGAGGTTTCCTGGTTATACCCAGCCCAGTGTTCTCAGCTCAATGCTTTCTTTATAGTATAGAACAGCCACTGTAATTTTGGAAACAGTTGTTGTCCATCCAGAAGCACGTAAGCTTTCAGAGCCCGAAGGACTAAGATGTCATGTTAGGTGCTCTTTATCACATATGTGTGCAGTAATGACTTGTTGACTGTTTGACTGGCACACGGAGAAGCTGACAGACAGATGGATGGACAGGTCTTAGGCCTCTGATTTCAGAAGAGATTTTCACTGCAGAATCTTTAGAGTCTCACCTTGTTAATGTGACCTAAAATGCTGGGGTTGTTGCCCAGTGGAAATCACTTACTTAGCGTGCAACAGGCTCCAAATTCACACTCTGTCACTCCAAATAAAGAAACTGTGAGAACAAAATAGATAGTATTGATATATATGAGGAATAGTCTCAAGTTGCTGCTAAGAATTTTGAAAGAGGAAATCAAACTGTTAAAGCTACAAAGCACAACATTTAGTAATCCACCATGAAAGAGTGTTCGTTCACTGTGTGTAGTGGCATAACAAAGGCTGTCAACACTTCTGTGGCTCCTTTTACTTCCCTTTGAAAACTGTCTTTTACGTTGAATGTGACAGCATTAAGGCTATGCCATTATTTGCTATAATTGATTAAAATAACCTAGTAATTTAATTATTATTAGCATGAGCTGGTGTGATACACATTCACATCTCTACTACTATTTATTTACAAAGCCACTCAACTAAATTCACTAATTATAAACAAATTATTCTTTCATATCTATATTCAAAAAGCAAGTCAAGACAAAAATGTATGTTACAACATTAATAACTAAAGGCAGCATTCTGTTTTCATGAATGTTTTGAAGTGAAATATAATGAGAGTGACCTGAAATTGATGGTTATACTTGGCATACATGGAGACAGACCATACAGCTATTAGATCCCATCTATATTAGAAGAAACCAGTCTGTATAACAAAACCTAAGGATAAAGACAAGGTCTTTATTCCCTCTTTAGCTTGTAACTCTCATAGTGTTTACTGTCCTTTTTGGAATCCTAGAATTGAATTGTAGTTAAGAAATAAACAACAGCAACAACAAAACAAAAACAGAACACAAAAATCTAAAGAAGTTTAGCTGAGTCTGTCTGGTCAGAAAACAACTCATTGCTGTTATTTTCAAGAAGAAAATTTTTCTGAGAGTACAATGTCTAAAAAAGCCTGTGAGCATGTGCTGTAGGGAAAAAAGGTGGTATTTTCATCTTGCCTCCTGCTTCAAACTGGAAATATTCTCCCCTGGAAACTACTCAGCATAGCCATATTACAAATGTAAACCCAGCAGCTATTCCTCACCCACAGTCTTTATCTAGCTTGCCTGTGCAGCATTTCATAGAGAGAAACACCTTCCAAAACAACAACAACAACAGCCACAACAAACCCATAAATTTGTATTCTCTAGTAATCACTGATCCATACTCACAACCTTACAATGAGTGTTAAGGTCAAAGGTAACCAATTTGAACACATTATCCAAAACAAAAGAGTGTTAGGATTTTAATGCTAGAATACTGACAGAAACATTTAAACTTTAAAAATGACTGTGACTTTGCAAAATCTAGGTTATGACATCATTCTAGCAGTGAGTCCTTTTGTAACAAACTGATCAAGAAGTGTGTGTGTGTGTGTGTGTGTGTGTGTGTGTTGAGTTGTATTTGAGCCCAATGTCTTATACATGGTAGACTAATATCTATCCACTGGGCTACATCCATACTTGCCCCTTGACAATTACTTTATATATAATGATAATAAATGAGGGACTTATTAAAAGTCTGTGTAGGGAGGTCCCATGAAAATTCAGTTTTAGGATTTAATGAACCTGCCCTGACAAGAAAGAGCTAAGATTTGGATATTTTAAAGTATATGTGATATACTCCAAACTTCAAAACTTATGAAGCTCTTAGATAATTTTTATTTTTGAAAATGGTTACTCTGCAGTTTGTGGGTTTTCAGCATCAGCTATCTTGATCTAGGGACCCTCTACTAAAGGCAAAAACCACAGAACTCTACTGGCTTCTGTATCTACTTAGCATAATTTAAATGGTAATTAATAAACCATGAAGTGGATTTTGTATGAGAGAGAATACTTGGGTGTAAGCTGTATTGGAAGAGATTTGGTTTATTTCTTTTTTTCAGTACTTGGTGTCAAGCACAGTCCCTTGCATATGCTGGATGATATTCCACTATTGCACACTGTCTTAAGCCCTTCCCCCCTCTTACTTTGAAAGAATTTAATTTAATACAATCACCTACTACAACATTTAGAATTTCCAGTGTTTTTATTCGGATGGCCAAACTCTAGAAATAAGTTAAAAGGAAACCCTAGATTTTAAGGATGGAGTTAGTAATGAAGCTCTGTCCCTGGTTAAAATTCTATAGAAGTAGTGATTTGCCACTTGCTGACTTTTTAGCTAGATTGTTTGCGTTTTACATCTGTGGGTGCAATACTACACTCAGAAATGAGGGGAAAGAGACCATCACCATGAAGCAGAAGGTATTGATCCTTTGTGACCTTCAAGAGTTTATCCTCCTTAGGTTTGAAAGAGCCTATTGTCCAAAGTCAGGTTAGAAAACACTTGGTTCATTTTGATGTACCTGTATCATTGACTACGCATATATTGTCTTCCATCTGCGGATGATGGCATATACTTTGCTATTTTCTATTTATAGAGTAGAAAGCCAAGCCTAGTTGACTTACCCAGAGACCTTGAAAGTAAAAGGCGGTATGTGTCTCCAGCTGCTAGTCACCTGCTTCTTGAAGTTTCATTACCATATGTACAGTTTGAAAACATTAGCTAGCTCTATTTTATGTATAATCCTCTTGCTTTGAAACATCATTCTTCGACTATATAGTCAAATGTATTCTAAACAGAATCGATTCATTCTCAGTTTATGTAGTACCATTGTGGACCATATTCTTAATGTGCTTAGATGCCATGTGACTACAAAATGGACATTTTGATGTCACTGATGAGAACAGAGAGCACATTGCTTAGATGGGCTTCTTACAAAAATTTTCTCTCCGCTGGACTCTATGAAGAGTGTTTCAGACTCAATATTGGCTCAACTTCTGGAGAGATCCATAGTTAAGAAGATTCTGAATAATCCAAGTCAACCACTTCATTCCAATGAAGATGATGGTAGATATGTCTCTCTTACTAACAAATATAACTGGCATACTCTAAATACAACACTAACAGGAAAATTACTTTCCCTTGGGCTACTCAAATTGGGAGAAAAAAATTGTTGAGTACTTAATTCTTTTTGACTTTGTGCAGAATGTGTTTTCACATTGTTTAATAATCAAATAAATAACTTAATTTATTTACTTTTATTCTTTGTCACTATATACTGATCAGGTCTACAGGACAAATTACCTGTGACCTATAAAAATTCAGTTGAGCTATTTAAATATATGAATGAAAATACTTATGATATTTAGGGAAACATGTCAAATAATACTTTTAATCTTAAAATCCAATAGAAAAAACCAAAATATAGAACTTAATACCAATTTTGCAAAGAAGGATAAATTACACACACCCATTAAAAAGAATGAAATATAAATCAAAATATTATCAAGAATTAATTGATGGTAGTAAAGTAATACATTTTACATTTGTGTTTTTTATTATTTTTAAATGTAAAGGAAACATTTTATTACTGAAATGTGTAAAGTTTGTACAGAATGTAACCACATAGAGAAACTTTGCAGGAACTATGAAATTTGGAAATTGCATTCTTCCTAGATCATAGGTTTCCAATCTGGGCTCCATAGTTAGCCACAGTGCTCTGGTGAGACAGACAGGATCTAGACCTTCCATCTTGTCACCTACTGGATGTCCTCTTACAGTATGAGAAAAAAGATCCTGTCTCTAAGATAACTTCAATCCCATTGAAACAATTTATGTGATATTCTGTATGCCAAAATTCTAAATCCTCTTACAACTGAAAATTCTTATTTTCCTTCAGCTTTCGGTCGTCTTTTTATTAATGTCAAGACTTTTGGTTTAATGTCATGAATTTGTTGTTGTTCTTCTTAGTAATTGTTAGAACACTGCGCATAAAAACCTCATTGTGACCCGCTAAGGCTTGATTACAATCCATTTTTAGGGCTTTTTTTTTAAAAAAACATGTATTTATTCATTTTATGCATCTCTTTGTCTCTCTGTCTCTGTGTGTATGTGTGCACATTCAAATCTTTTGTTTTATGCATTTAACATGTCTTCAATCTGGAAAGCTAGAAATAGGCCCAGAGTGAGGAAAAATGTTTGAAAGGAGGGGCCGGAGAATACCAGTGCAATGGAACGAGAGACAGGGTAAACTGCAGGCAGAGAGATCAAAAGAGAGCAGAGTGATGACAGTGGAGACATGAGAGGCCAGGGAAGGCTAAGCCAAAGTGAAGTGTGTGTGAGGAAGTTACTCGGAAGCCTGTGATCCGGCAATATGAGAAAAATATGTAAGAGCATTTGACAGAACAGAAAGAGCAGGGAGGAATACTGACTAGGCGTGGAAGGAGAGAAGAGGAGCAGGGGTAAAGGAAGGGTGACAGGATAGGTAACCAAAACCAAGGATGCGTGAAGAAGCCACACAAGGTTCTGCTAGTTTGTAAGCTAATTACAAAAATATATAGGTGACTGAGCAGAAGTATCAGACAATAGTGAACCATGTGGCTCGAAGAAGCCATGAGTTTTATTAAATGAAAATCTCAGTAACAGGCATGGGTTACCTCCTTATGAGTCATTGTGCAGGGAGGTCCCAGAGGCATCCAAAACCATGCAGGCCATTGTCACCGACAGTTATATGGTAAGACCCTATGGCCAAAGATACCCCATATCTCTGCTTAAAAACACAGAGAAGTCAACCTGTAACTAAACACAAAAGCTTTCTTTTTCTTTAGATCGTAGTGCTGGAAGGTACTGTGTAGTCAAAGGAGGATGAAAGACATCAGTGCCCTTATCCAGAGCTGTGTTTCTCCTGCTATAATACCCACCTGCAAGGCAAGATGTGCTCATTGGTGCAATAGCAGCATGAGTTTACGGGGTTAACCAATCTCCTTTTAATTGGATTTAAGATTTCTTTCACAGCAGGGAATTTCTTCCTAGTACTATAAACACTGTCAAAAACCATGGCTAGGCTAGCCATATGCCCTAAGGGAGAACCTATTGATGTTGTTTTTCTCCAGATGGTGATATTTTTCCAACTGTCTTCTAAATATCTGTGTTTATATCCATGGATTTCCATATTCCCAGTTTTGGTCAGAGAATAAATATTACAGGTAGTGGTTAATGCAGAAGCGCTGCTGTTTAAAACACTATTAATAAGTGATTGTGAGTTCTCGGGTATAGAAGGGACATTTTTACAAACCCACTACCACATGGCTCTGGAAGCATGCAGACGAGGCAGAAAGAATTCAAGAGTCAGGGCAGGGAAAATGCTGTGAGATAAGCAGTCTTTTTATTTCATATTCTCCTAGTAAATGTGTTCAGTTATGAACAAGATAAATAGTTGAACATTTTCAACTAAAATAGAACTTTAAGATACCCTTTCAACCAAATTCAAATGCGTGTTCTCTAGATTTCTGCTCCTGATTTATAATAAATACAAAAAACTTGAATCTAAAAATGATCCTTGCCCCTAACAATGCATTCTAAGTTAGGCATACTTGTGGAGGAGTTCAGGAATGAATGGGGAACCTACAAGGATGATTCAGACTCCAGCTCAAAGTACAACATTCAGGAAGCATTTAGGCACCAAGAGACCTGGCTGCCCTTATCAGAACACAGGCATGTCTGCGCATTAGTTAAGGAGAAGGAAGATGGTAAGCAAGGAAGCGCGGTAAGGAGAGATTACCCAGGCCTGTGAAAAAAGGTAAAATGAGTTTGTGAAGACTCCGGCTTACTGACCTAAATGGGGATTAGGATTGTAAACTATCTTGCCTTAACATTAAAAAGGGATGGTTCAGCCATGCAGAGTCAAGTCACAAATGCCTATTATTCAGGAAACAATGCAGAATGCGACATTTAAAATAAAGCCAAATGACAACACACTGAGCCTTGGGCAGCACTGGGGGCTTGCCATGTTCTGAATTCCAGCATATGTGAAGCCCTGTCACGTGGTTGTTCAGGGAAAACAGGCTGCAAGATTGAAGTGAGATCAACTGTCACATCCCACAAGAAAAAATTATGAATGACTCTACAGTTCCCTCCCCCTTAGAGCCCTCTCTTACTTGCATATGAATCGAGTGAGAACACATGAACAGTAAATATTAGAAAGCACATTAAATACATCGATTCCTGTCACAGTCAAGGGACTCTTTCATTATTGTTTGTTTTCTTCATTTAACACAGAAAGCATAACCCTGAAAGTAAGAAAAAATGGAAGCCCAGAGGGATAAGGTCACTGAGTGTTTAATAAGAGTATTGATCTTGACTCTTGCTTCTACCCTGCTGGTGTTTCTTCTTTGAGTTATGATTGTCAGATCCCCAACCTCAGTTTCAAATAGTATGTACCTTTTTTTCTGTCTTTCTCCAAATATCTTTGAAGCAGAAGTCTGCGAAACCAATTTACATTCCTTAAACTTCTTATTTCTGCTTAACTAAAAAGAAAACTTTGGGTTAGGATATCTACATGACTCTTCTAACTGTATGTCTATGTTTATAGCACAATTTTTTAACTGTCCAATGTCTTAAATAGATCATTCTCATTAAATTAAGTAGTACTGGGTTATCTTTCCAAGTGTGTGTGTGCGCGTGTGTGTTTGTGCATATGTGTGTGTGTGTGTGTGTGTGTGTGTGTGTGTGTGTGTTTGGGGTAGGGAGAGAGAGAAAGACAAAGAAGCACAGAAACAGAGCATAGAGAGAGAGAGATGGGAGAAAGTGAGATAAAGAGAGATAGATGCAAAAGACGGGGAGGGGGAAAGAGAGACAGGGAAAGGGAAGAGGGACAAAGAAGAGAAGGGCAGGGAGAATGACAAAGAAAAGCAAAAGGAGACAGAAGGGGCATAAAGAGAGTTAGGATATTGCCATTCAGCTTAGCAAACACGATATTAAGCACATCCAAAAATGCAGATGCCAGGCTAATTAATCAATGCAACACTTCAAAGGTTCTGAGCTTATTTCTCTGCCTAACGCATGTACCACACAACCTCCTTGCACAATGTAGATGACACGTTGACAGGAACACTGATGTTTTGCCAAGCTTACTTAAGAGTTTACAGGAGAGGGGCTGGAGAGATGGCTCAGCGGTTACGAGCACTGACTGCTCTTCTGAAGGTCCTGAGTTCAAATCCCAGCAACCACATGGTGGCTCACAACCATCCATAAAGAGGTCTGACGCCCTCTTCTGGTGTGCTACTTACACATACTTACTACTACTACTACTACTAATAACAATAATAATAATAATAATAATAATAATAATAATAATAATAATAATAAAAAGAGTTTACAGGAGAGAATGTTTATGGATTCTTTCCACACAACCTGGTGAACCTGTCTTAAATGCAGCCTCAAAGGAAAGCTCTTTCTCTGCCCTGCAGACTACTTGTGCTCTCACATTCAGAGAGTCACTGTCTAACTTTCCCTTTTTAGAGGCCAGGTGGGAAGCCAGCTCAGCCATATGTGTGATATTTTAATCAAAGTACGAGCATTGCTCTGCCTGCATGAAGACATCAAAGGATATGTTTATCTCCTTCCTCCTGTCACCTTTCTGGACATGCATTGAGGTCATATTCAGAAGTAGACTATGTCTTAAAACCAGAGCCATTTGATTAGACAAGGACCCTGTTCCCATGGCTGTGGCTGGGGTACCACATTCTGTTCAGGCTGTGACATTTTGAAGATGGAGCAATGGGATATGGCAAGGGCACAACTGGGGTTCCTTGGTCCTGGGAAGCTAACATGACATGAGCAGGCAGCTTATCCATTCTGTTTTTTTTTTTTTTAAAGATTTATTTGTTTATTCATGTATGTGGTTATACAGTTGCTGTCTTCAGACACAGCAGAAGACGGCATCGGATGCCTGTTACAGAAATGTTGTGAGCCACCATGTGGTTGCTGGGAATTGAACTCAGGACCTCTGGAAGAGTCAGTGCTCTTAACTGCTGAGCCTTCTCTCCAGCTCCATTCTGGTTTTTATTTTGTTTGCTTTGCTTTTTTTTTTTTATTGTGAAAAGACAGAAATAAAAGATCCCATTCCTATTTTTTTAAAAAATTATTCTGAATGCAAAGATTTTTAAAAAGTGCATAAAAGATTTCCTAATTGCTTTTCAAACATGTAGGCAGATATGCCAGTGGATTGAAAAAAAGCCAATCTTCTATAATAGTTTGCCCCATTATTTTCCAGTTATTTCCAGTGAGCATGATTATTTGAGAGACCCACTTTATTCTCCCATTAGCCTACAACCTCCTCTCCTATAAGCCACTGAGATGGGGTGGAGCAGGAAAAGAAGGCAGAACTGTAGTCGCAGGGAACTTATCAGAGCCTGAAGATAGTTCAAACCCCCCTTGATTTACTCCTTCTATTTGTCAAGTCGAGCTGTTCCAGCTGTGATGCTGGTACACAGTGAGACAGCATCACTGAGAGGTGTGGGCTGTGAATGTTCTAAAGACTATCGCCATGCAAATGTTGGTGACCAGTGAAGGTGCTCAGAGTGCCTTGGGAACAGATGTAGGTTAGAAATCATTGTGCTCACTTAAAAGGCACTCATCTGTGCAAATAGAGAAAACATTCAAAGGAAACAAGAGAAACATTCTCAGATGGTAGGAACACAGTTGAGTTTTGTTTTTTAAGGTTATTTCCGTTATGGCCCATGCTTCTTAAATTATTAGTGGTGTACATATATTATATGGTTAGTTAGGAAAAGAACAAGCCAGAAAGAGCATTAAAAGGTAGCTTTAACTGAGTATGGGGCAAGTAGACCGTGCCACCAGACAGGAGACCTGGTAAGGTTGAAGCAGGTTCAAAAACCCTATGAATTCCCATAATTGAGAATAACAGGCCTTAGAACCAGCTCCCAGCCACAGTCTACCTGTCCTGGAACAGATAATCATAAAACCCCACTGCCAGGACCATGACAACCAGTTATAAAGCATAAAAATCTAGAATTCTCCACACAAATGAGGTACCTAGATAGACCCCTAGTGTTTAGCCAATGAGCTGCCTTTTCTGGGCATCCCTTCCTGCAAAAGGTATTTAATTTCTGTTTCACCCTGAGTAGTACATACGTATTCACATCCACCAAGAATAAAACAGTTTAAACAAGCAAGGACCATCTCCTTCATCAAGGATCACTGCAGGGGGTGTAGGAATGGGTGTGCGGCTTTAAGATCTTCTGGAGATGGCCTTCCATACTATTGGGACTCACTGGGAACCAAATCGGATCCCCACCACTACCACCGTGGGCTTGCTGTCCCCTTCCTGCATGGCACATAGGGGAAGCCTGGGTTTGTAGACACCTGATCCCAACTCCTCTGTCCCCAGAGGCTTCTGGGTACACAGGAGAATGGGAACCACTGTTCTCAACTCCTCGGGGTCCCTAATGTGTATACAGGAGATTGAGGACCTCAGCATCTGTCTCAGATCCCAGGAGAACATGAACTGAGACCCCTGTCTTGGACTGCATTTTGCCTTTGGCAACACAACATGCCTTTGGCACTCCAGTATCCCTGTGGCAAGGCAGATACTTGGCCCAGCAACTGAGCATCCTAAAAAGGTCTCCATGGATACTGGGAGATAAATGTCTTCCCTGCCACCAACATTAAGTTGAATGCTGCTTTTGTTGTTATTTTTTTTCCTTCAGACTTTTACAACTAGGTGTGAATTAAAATAATGATCATTCATTAATATACAAGCTAAATGAGGTCCAGATGCAGTACTGCCCTCCTCAAATTAAAGGTGTGAAACTTCTGAAGGAAAAGCCATAAGGTGAGACCAAGGGGACAACAGAGATTATGTTGTTGAGATCAATAGAAAAGAGCAGACTTTCCTGATGCTCCCCCTTTGAATCATTATGGAGTTTAATATTGGGATCATTTTTTTGAAAAGGTAAATAATTGGTTTTTATTAATGTATCTTTTTATTAATTCAAAAATGAACTCTGATAAGCCATGTAAGCCATCGTCATCTCTTGATGAGTATTCAGTGCATACTCACACTGTGATCTTTCTTAGTCACTCTAGCTATTTTCTGATGCTTCTATAATGAGCATAAATTGCTTTCTTCAAGAAAGACCTATTTGAAATTCTACTTAAAATATATCTGTATGTGCAAAGAAGAGAGGATCTGGATAATCTCACTTCTTTCTTTTGATCATGTACCATCAGGACCATTTTTGTGTCTCTGCTCTGTCATCCAGCCCTCCCTGTTCAGTTTAACTTCTCACCTTCAGTTTCTTCTAAGCCACTTATTCCAGATACCTAGTATCTGGGAACACAATTAGATGACTCTCCCTGGCAGAGCAGTCTACCCTACTCAGACATCCTCGAATCTGAATTCCTGTGGTATTCACACTGCCTCTCTGTTCAGCACACTATTTGTCTCATCTGTATTGAAAGGCACCTAAGAACTGACATTTTTCTTCCTGCTTGCCAAAGTGGAGGGAAACCTGGGTGCCACATACACTTTTGTTCATTTGCGTATTTTTCATTCAAGATGATTAGAAGACAGGGAGCCTTGATATATTCCTCACATCACATAGCTGCTTACAACTGCACAACTTTGTCCAGTTCTTGTTCTTACATGATATCTGGTGGCTCATAAAATTAGAATTTTTATCTAATTGTCTACCCTTGCCATGTTCCTGTGTTGTTTCATGGAACTGTGGTGACAACTCAATGGTATTAAACATTAAATCCAACCAAACCTTCCTTTGAGTGCCCTTCCCTGCTTAGGCTAAGTGTTCCTTCTTCCCTTGATATCTCTTTTTGTGACATTTTCCTACTCATAAAAAACTATATTAAAAAATCAGAGGGTCTAATATATTAATCTCAGCCTGTCCCAGGAATCATGTTAAGCTTTCTCTATTCCATAAGGAAGGACCTCCCTTTTCTCTATTTCAATTGAGATTCCCATATACTTTGAAATTAAAATATGCACCAAATTTTGGCTACTGAATTCCAGCAGAAAGGTGCAGTGGAGCAAGTAATGATGCTGTATCTAATGCCCTATGGCACCTTTCGGCTATACAGCAACCTACTATCAGCAGGATACAGCAGAAGGGACTGGTTGTCAGGAAAGGGAGGGGTGCTGGGAAGGAAAAAGCCCTCACACAACTGTTAGCTTGCAAGAAAGAAGCCTCCTGGCTTCCCCAGATCAACCGGTGTGTTCCTCTCAGTTCTTTGTGCTGCCATGTTTCTGCTGGTCATTGGAACGAATCGGATTTCACTTTCAGCTGAATTTAAGTGGATTTTAGTGTGAACAGCTAAAAGAGAATGACTCAGTGCAGATAGTGACCATTACTGGAGACTCTTATCCAAGCTATTCATCCTTTATCCTTCCTTTCAGAGTTGCTGTGTGCAGTACAGATTCTCCTGGAACTCAGGAGCAAACAAACCAGCTGCCAGGGCCAAAGGTCTGAAATATGCCCCCTCTTGTTTACAATTAAAAAGTAATACTCAAAAGTTAAGAAGGAATTTCAGTTTAAAGAACACTTCTGTGTCTGACTCTCTGCCTCTGTCTGTTGGTTCTGTCTGTCTGTCTCTCTCTTAAATGCACACACAAACACACAAATCACAGAAACACACACCATGCCTTTAAATAGCCGTCTTCATTTTCACATGCCATGCACTAGCACTTTATATCTTCGGACTGGCTGTGGATATGAACTTGACTGTAGATTTCAGAAGGCTTATAGTGACTCACTTCTTTGGTCTAGGGATTACCCTGTTACATAATTGCACCCTGAGAAAATAGCTGTGTGAAAACCATTTATGATTACCCTCCTTATGATCTATACTATCTGAAATCTGCAAAGATATTGAGACTCTTATGCCCAGTGTGACATTTTACTTAGAGACGGGGTCTTTCAAGAAATACTTAAGCTTCACTGAGGGCATAAAGCACTCGTCAAATATGACAGGTATCATTTCAAGAAGTGACTCGGAAACAAGCACGCATAGAGGAAGCCCCGTGGGAACTCAGCGAGAAAGACATCTGAAAGTCTAGAATAAAGACCCCAGGCAGAACCTGCCAGCACTTTCATCTTATATTTAAATTGTTACAATAGCATTAACAAATGAATACACAATTCAATTGTGGAAAGAAATATCATAAATTACAGTACAATTTCATGATGGCATTATAGGATACAAGGATCTGTAGTAGTCAAAGATTGCTATATTGCAAGAGGAGATGTGTGATCTATTGGCTTGCAAAATAGAGGTGGGGTCGTCCAGCAAAAAAAGTACCTTATAATGGGGTGGCAGAGAACTGATTCCAAATCCAGAAAGTGAATGTGTTTGCCATCCGAGTCCAGCGCCTAAAGTGTGGAGGTGCCATACTGTTAGAGTCCCCATTGAAAAGCCAAAGAAACAGCTGGAAGCAAGAGCAATAGAACAGTTAGTGCCTCCAAATAGAGACCACTGCCTGTCTCAATGATACTGTCACACTGTACCCTCATCTGGGCACTATTGGAGAGCCCTTCCTCCCTCTAGCTCCACATGTCAGTCCTCTCTGGAAACACACACAAATACAGAGGAGTGTGACACTCATCCCACGCATCCTTAATGGAGTCCAGTTATACCTGAGTTCTGCTCTCACAGGCTCTGCAGTGCTCATTGATATAGAAGTTATTCCTTGTAGGCTTCAGATGCAAACGGAGAAAACTCAAAAGTACTATTTCTATAAAACTCTGTGTGCCTGTATGTACAGTGCCAACAATTATATTCAATAAACCTTAAACCTTTCTTGATCTGATTTTATTATTGCCACAGCTTTTGTGTGTGGTGTATGTGTGTGTGTGTGTGTGTGTGTGTGTTTGCCTTTGTGGACCTCCATGGAGGCCAGAAATTGATGTTTTCACATCCTTCATCAGTGTCTGTGGCCTCCCTGCCTTTGTTTGTTCATTTTTGTTTCTAAGGCAGGGTTTCTAACTGAACTTGAAATGCCTCGTATCAGCTAAACTGTCTGGCCAGCCGCAGCTGCATTCACCTCCAGCAGAGGTTACAGGCAGGCACCACAATTCCCTCAACTGCCCTTCCTGTGGATGCTGGAATGCAGACGTGGGTCTTCACACTTGCCCAACAAATCTGGGTCTTCCTTCTTTTCTTTTTAACTTTGTCTGTAAAGCTTTTTTTTCTCCCGTCTCCTATGTACATGAGTTATTTTGGGAAATATTCATATGATATGTGTATTTTAATCTCATGCTTTAAAATGCATTTAAAATAGAATAACACTTATCCAGATTATGACCTTTTAAAAGTCAGTAGCTACTAGAATTTTAAACATCCATGCCCATGATGCCATTTTAAAAAGCTTCTTCATTATCTCTATAGCGTAATCCATTTCCATTCTCACAGTAGGAAAGTTCCTTTTCACACGGAACATATAACCTTTTTACTGTTTCTAGACCTTCTCTCCTTAAAGATTTAATGTTGAGTGTGTGTGTATCCATGTCTTGGGTACCTATGTGAGTCAGGTGCCTGTAGAAGCTAGAACAGGTGTCAGTTCCCCTGGAGCTTGAGTTATGGGATGTCGTTAAGTCTCTGGCCATGGGTGCTAGAAAAAGAACTAGGGTGCCCCATAAGCACTGTGAGTCTCTTAAGCATTGCATCCCATGCCTGTGATGAGAATGCTCAATTTCAGATAAAAATTACAGATTTAAACATTTGAGGGTCACTGAAATACTGTGATTCTGAGAGGAAAGCTGTTTAACCTTTCTTAGGTTGCTCTATACTTAGCTTATGTATAGAAGCATACTTTTCCTGTTAAGGTGGTAGTTAAGATGAAGTTAACTAGCAGTGGAGAGGTCAAATGCAAAGATACTGGGGTCAGATTTCTATTTTAGCTTCCATATCTGTTGTTTGTGTGACCAGACATGTGACCTAATCTCTGTACCCCAGATTCCTTGGGACTCAAATGGGAATGATGATGGTACCCATATAAAGTAATCTTGTGCAGTTTTAAGTATGTTAATATTTATGGAATTATCATAAAAGTGCTGGCATATATTAAATCTACATGAGTGTTTATTAAGGGTATAAGGAGTTAATGCAGAGGTTGATATTTACCACCAGGAGTACCACATTGTCATGCAGAGTTTCTGTATGCAAATAACTATGTATTTGCCAGTTCTTCTCTTGCTGCATTGGTGGAGAAGCCCTGACTTGTGAGATTTTCTGAAAATTTATAACTTCAAAAATATTATAAAAAGCAGGCAGTATTGAATATTAAAGGAAGTAATAAGTGTCTATGCTCTTCTGTAACTCTTTAGTAACTCATGTTTCCCTAAAGCTTGCCTATGACATGTATGCTGTTATAGCTAAATTATATTCACTTTGTAGACATGCCTCATATTTTCACCATAGGAATACCCCTGAAGCTCTTCAAGTCAGCAAAGAACCTATGGGTTCTGTTTATTTACTCTTATCTCAAGGCCTTTTCCTTTGAAATTGAATTATCATTTCCCAGAATCACTCACTCTCCCCATCTTGTATGGATTATTCACATAATCCAGCAAATATACATTTTTACCTTATTTTCTTATTAACACTCCCACTATGTGCAAGGACCTGGGTTCAGTCTTTGGTACTTGAAAAAAATCCCCTACTCCCAAAACTAATAACATTATACAAACCAACATGCACACACACACACACACACACACACACACACACACACACACACAGAGAGAGAGAGAGAGAGAGAGAGAGAGAGAGAGAGAGAGAGAGAGGGAGGTACTGCAAAACATAAACCAGGTCAGAATTTCTCTCCTAAATTGTGTAATAAGTACAAAATTCTTGTCAAAATTTACGAAGCCCTAATAACTTACTTCATACATCTCTCCATTGTTATGAAAACTTTATCTTCAATTCTTTTTTCTCAAAGAAGTTAGCTAAGATTCAAGTAAAGCAAAGTGATGAGAGAGAAGAAAAGAAAGAGGAAGGGATTGATTTCAGAATGGGTGGACCTGACACGAAAGGAGTAGTAGCCTATTGAGTTCTGTGTTATAGATTTTCAGGATGTGGTTATGAATATTTATAAGATGTATAGAATAACCATAAGGGTAAAGTTAGCCTTTTACTCTGTTAAAGAGTGAACTGGATCTCCCTTTTAGGATATTTTCCCCATGGTCTTATTGAAAGCTAAAAAGGAGAGGGGTGAAAGCCAAAACATGAGTGATAATATAATAAAGCTGAGTCTGTTTGAGGACACAGAACATCATTAGTTCTTCTGTGTGGAAGCTGGGAGAGAGCCTTAGCATCTTAACTTTCTATTCTGATGGAACAAGCCTACATGCAGCTTCAAGGAGGCTTAACCATAACACTCACCGTACTTTAACCTCCATGAGGCCTGATGCAAAGTCCTCCTTTCCTCACATCTAGCCCCTGTCCATACAGTCCTTGTGTGCTCCTTGGTCTCTTCTTCACACTCACTTTCCACACACTTACTTGGTACCTTCTTCTCTCACCATTCACAGTGCTTCTGTCACTCAAACCACAGCATAGATATCCTCACCTTTAGAACTCCCCTCAGTGTATCCAGTCTATAAAAAGCCACAGCCACCCTTTCCACGTCACACTATCTGATGCTTCTCAAACTCTCTACTATAGTCCCCTCATCTCCCTGAACCTTAGAACCACGTTCTAAGAGTAAGCGCACAGCTCTGTGGGGAATGCATTATCTAGGATAGAGGCACTGCAAACTACTCCACGTGTGACTATGTACACCACAAAACTCACTTCAAACGCAATGCTATAGTGGACGAGGGATGTCTTATCTACTCAATAAGACATTCTGGAAATTTTCTTCTTTTCCTCTCTTATTTCCATTCTCCCCACCTCCATTGTATCCTCCTTCCTTTGTCCTTCATCATTGTTAAGTCATATTGAAAAAACACCACAGGAATGCATTAACAACAAAAAAACGTCCTGTTAATTATCTTCCTGGGTAATAGATGTCAGGTTAAACAATCATAAGACCCTCTGTAACCCTTAAAATATGTTGCTTCTCTCTTTATCTTTAGAGATCTTTATCGCTGAAAGTAAAAGGAAGGTGTAAAGAGATGGAGAGAACTTTCCAAGAACAATAGAGCAGATTATACACTTTTCAGAAACACATAGAGGACTTGATAGATCTCTTGATATGTAGAGTTGTTTATCACAGCAACTTAGTTTATCAAGGCTGGAGATATAGCTCAGTGATATTGTACTAGCTTTTATAGAGCTTTAAGCTTGATCCTCAGCACCCGCAAAAGAACACTAAAAGTTTATGAGAAGTACACTTTCCAAAGGTCTCACTTGGGACCTTCGTTCCTTCATGGGTTTAGTTTTGCATGCATATATAGACTTTTGCTGTGTTCTAATGAGATTGGTATTACACACAATATTAACATTTTTAGAGTCAATTACTTTGAGCATTTTGCTTTCTAGTTTACTTTCTGCTCCTGTGAAAAAACACTGGCCAAAACTAATTTGGGGAGGAAAGGGTTTATTTGGCTTATATTTTCCCCATCACAATCCATCATTAAAGGAAACCAGGTCAGGGATTCAAGGCAGAAACATGCAGCCAGGAACCGATGCAGAGACCATGGAGGGGTGCTGCTTACTGGCTTGCTCCCCAGAGCTCGATCAGTCTGCCTTCTTATGTAACTTAAGACCACCTACCCAGAAGTGGTCCTACCCAGAAGTGGTCCTACCCAGAAGTGGTCCTACCCAGAAGTGGTCCTACCCAGAAGTGGTCCTACCCACATCAAGCTGCTCTCTTACATCAATCAAGAAAATGCCTGACAAATGTGCCAATCCGATGGAGCCAATTTCTCCATTGCTGTTGCTTCTTCTCCGATGACTCTAGCTTTTGTCAAGCTGACAAACAAAACCAACCAGGAGTTATTTGATGTTTCTATAACTAAAACATGTTTGGAAGTTGTTGTTTATTCAAAGATCTGGTCGTTCGTTGCAACCTGGAACCTATTCTGACATATGGCATACAGGTTATTTAAGTTATCCAGAATAATTTTCTTTGGTCCATTTCATATTAAATTTGTACTTTCAAAGAAGTTATTTTTACCCTCTCTTTAAATTGGATTTCATTTACATCTTAGCCATTACTTACTGAGACTTCCATTGCAGATAGAAATTAGTTAAATCTTTTAATTGATACACTGCTATGAACTTTTCTATAATGATTTAGGTAAAGTTGTAAAATTGGCAACCACTGGGTGACATTCTGATAACCCCAGCACTTCTTTGCTCTCATTCTTGGCCTAGTAGCAGTGCTGTCAGAGGGATTATCAGAGACCTTTATTTTTTTCTGAAACCTATAAAGCTATTTGTTGATATACCTACTTTATACAACTTCTAAGATGAATATTTTTTTTTTGCCAGTTGATGAGTTTAATGAAATTCAGAGTGACATTGGCTCCCGAAGTAAATACTACAAAATATTTTAAACTTGTGTATTTTGAATGTTAATTATTTTAATAGATAAATCTGCTTCCTTTTTAAGTTAAAAAGGATGTGATATGGTTTTTATTTGAGTTTTTAGAATTCCAGGTAATATTTAAACAAATTAAAATTTGTATTGTTACTTGATATATTTGAAAAAAGCAAAACAACAGAAAAAACTTTGGATTAAAGTAAATCCCAAAGTTTTCCAATTTTCTAATATATCTTTATTAAAAGTAAATATACTGTATTAATGCATTGTAGAGTGACTAATACTTAACATCAGATACAAGTCTATTACCCCTGCAGGATTCTAAAAAGTTGCTAACAACATAGATTAATGTATTTAATTCTTACTGAAGGCCTGGCACGTTACTAAATGTCCCCAATTATTATCTCTCTGGGTTTCTACAGTTTCTCTGACCGGCAGGTATTCTAGGTATTACTGTGATTGTTCACTTCACAGATGAACAGCCAGGGTCTGAGGAGCACACAGCTAGCTAGGTTCAAGCTTAGGGTCAGAGCCAGGATTCACCCACACCCTTGTGATTTAGTCTGGCTACTATCCCTGACTGAGCTGATTTGAACAGGCCCCGTCATTTGGAAAAAGATATGAGTTTCTCAAAGGTTTCCTCTAGACTTGGGTGCAACTATCGGTACTAGCTTCAGCCGTTTGCGTGTGTAGGTGGTCTCCTAAGGCCACACATTCTATTCCTCCCACGGAGATAGTAAGAACTTCCATTTGTGAAGATCTCCTCCCTCCTCGCCACGGTACACCTCACCAGAGAAAAGGACCATAGAGAGATAACCACCGCCACAGGTGCACCTCTGGCTCTTGGATTCTGCATTTGTAAGTGATAGATTAGTTTCTTTCTTAGTTCGGAATACTCAGTGACCTTTAAACAATGTAAATTATGTGAAAGGAGTAAAAAAAAAAAAAAAAAAAAAAAAAAAAAAAAAAAAAAGACCAAGGAAAGTTCAAAGCATTTATCGAGCACCTATTGAAAACTGTGATGAAGTCTAGTGGCTTCTGGGACACAGGAAGTGCAGCGCTCCGTTTCCATCTGTTTCCTTGCTTGCCTTCTCCCACCTCCTCGCTTGCATGTCTGTTGTTTTGTTCACTACTGCTCACCTGCGTTAACAGATGGTCAATCCAGAGACAATGGCTGCACTGGGGGTGGGGAATAAATCCCAGGCTATTTATATTCAGTCATATCTACAGAAAAGTATGTTCAGCCCTGTTCAACCCTATTTGGACACCAGAAAAATCGAACACCGGGTAATAGTTGTTCGCTCTCTTTTTCTCCTCCTAGTCTCTTTTCCAGTGACCTGTCCCTATCTCCCTTCCATTGAGGTGAGCTCCCACAGACACCTGTCTTCTGGAGATTTATTAAACCTCATTCATAATGCTATTATAAATCCTGAACAAAAGAATAAATGCAACCTATCATGTCAAATAGGTTCTTTTCTGTTAAATGTTTATGGGCAGGACAACATTTTATGAATGAAGGTCCCTTCAAAAACAGAAACCTCAGAAAATAAGTATGCACAGAACTTAGGCTATTTGGTCAGTACGCCCTGATCTTTATGCGCAGCAGGGTAAAGCCAGGGCAGGAGCTTCCCTGACAGTTTTCTTCGATTTTTACTAAGTCAAATGGTTTTTCCTGTAATTGGCAACATGAGTGAAATACGTCTTTTATATAATTTTATTTCTCCATGAAAATTCAGTCATTGTGATATCTAAGAATAATCTCAAAAAGTAGTGTATTTTGAAAAGTAATCATTTCTAACAAGTAGGGTTTAATTTAATTCACAGCAGTCAAATGGCAATCTCAGTCAATAGTCTTGATATAAAACTCATTGAAGCAGATGTATTGCTTTCTTCTCTTCACACTGATAAACTCATCAGACTTCCACATGGATGTCTCATTGAAAAGTATTCCATGTGCCTTTTGTTAGCACACAGAACACACACACACACACACACATACACACACACACACACACACACACACATTCAGATTAAGTTAAATGAGCTCTGCTTTCACTGTGAGTCCTTGAATTTAAGAAGGTTCAATTTTCTCATGCCAACCAAGACCTTAATTGTGTAGATAAACTAATTGTAAACACAATCATGCCTTCTTTCCTAGTTTCAGTCAAAGAACAATGATGCTGCAGAGGCATTGGGGAGAGGACCCAATACCAAGTTAAATGTTACGGTCAATATCCATGCCTATTGGAACCATGACTGCTGTTAATTTTCCATTGTAGGATTTCAGCTCCACACCTTTCCTGAGTGTAGACACTTTTCCATTTATTATGTTTTATGAATCTCCATAATCAAGCTATGTCTCCCATATCTCCGATTATTTTCTCTTGATTTTCCCATCTGAACATGAGTGGGCCTTTCATTCATATTATGAATTTGCAAAATTCAAGCTGTCAGTCACTCCACTTATAATCCTGTAATCTGCGGTGTCACTGGTGGTGATGCCCGACCTGCTTTAGGCATTGTTTTGTTTTGTTCATGAGATGGAGTCTTACTTTGTAAGCTTAGTTGGCCTGAAACTTCTAATGTATGTAGACCAGACTGGCCTTGAACTTAAAATGGTCCTTCTGCCTCTACTTCTCAAGTATGGGGATTACAGGCACGCTTAACTTATTGGATCATCGTGAGAATGTGTTATATGTTCATGTTTGATAATTTCTTGTGATGGACTTTGTAGCTGTTAGCTTCTTTCAGCTAGAATGTACTTCTTCATACACCTAGATGTCAATAAAGAAGGCCAGGAGCCAATTGCTCAGGAGAAAAAGGCAGATGTAGGAAGGGGAGGGTTTTTTGTTTGTTTGTTTGTTTGTTTGTTTGTTCATGTAAGGTCTTAGGGAAGCTAGGGCTTGCAGCCTCTGCTATGGGCAGAGGACAAGAAGGTTGGTGGGGGTTAGCTCATAAGTTTAGGGTGGGAGGAGAGTTTCAGGAGGAGATTCTGCAACCAGCAACTGTGTCTAGCCGGCAAGTTCTAAAATAATAAAGCTGTCTGTCTTTCCTTTATTCACTGATTCTAGGGCCTTAGGAATGGGCTGGTGGAATGGTAAGGTGATTAAAGAGAGAGGCCAGGTTGGAGCTGGAAGCAGCTGATTCCGGAGCTAAGCCAGGAGGGGCTGGTAGCATGGTCACAGCTCCCAGGCTAAGACAATAGTATGCTTATACAACTACATACAACACCTAGAGCCCAGAGCAGCTCTAGTCAGCATTAATGCAGGAGCAATCCTCTCCATGTCTCTTTCTTAGGCCTGGATTTCTTCCATCTCTGCGTCTGTTAACTCATTATTAATTCCTGACTCATCCTGCAACATTTCTACTATAGTATGTTTCTCCATATATTTATTTATGAATTATCTCTCTCAATGGACAGCTCTATGCTGATGGGTGTGGATAATGGTCCATTCACTTTGTATGCTGGAATAGAGCATAGAATCTGGAGTATAATTGGCCCTGAGTAATCATTCCCCTAACTGGATTGTTAGAATTTTTAAGTGCTCAATTTCTTCCTTTACTACACTATTGGGGTTGTTGTGTTAAAAATTGAATCAATAAGCCAGTGACAGTGTCTTGTTTGTTTGGTTGGTTTGGGTTTTTTGTTTGTTTGTTTGTTTTTGGTTTTTTGGTTTTTTGAGACAGGGTTTCTCTGTGTAGCCCTGGTTGTCCTGGAAATCACTCTGTAGACCAGGCTGGCCTCAAACTCAGAAAACTGCCTGCCTCTGCCTCCCAAGTGCTGGGATTAAAGGCTTGTGTCACCACTGCCCAGCGTGACAGTGTTTTCTAATCTCCAATTTTTGTGAAATTAAATATTTAATTTAAGTGGAAGTCATCAACATGACTGCCAGCCTCCAAAGAAATAAACTCAATGGCAAGAATTCAACTGTATAAAGCAAAAAAACAGGCCAGAGAGCATCACAAGCCTGGTGACCTGAATTCAGTCCCTGGAGCCCACCACATAAGGGAGGAAAGAGAGAAAAATATTCACAAAGTTGCCACACACACACACACACACACACACACACACACACACTTTAAATGTTTTAAAATAGAACAACAGCAAACAAACAAACAAACAAAAATAGGAGAAACACTTAATGATCTTAGTTCCCAACTGTTTGGCAGCACAATGATGTCAGCTGGTGGCATCCTTGTGTTAGGAGAACTACAGGCAGCCATGAACCTCTCAGACAATATAATAGGATGCTTCACTGCAGGCATGAGGTAGGATCAGAATGGCTACAGTGTTCTTGACACAAAAGGCAAGTGCTTGTGAGCAGCAATTCTTGGCTATTGTGAGAAACATTCTCAGCAAAAGATGCATTCGGCTGAGCATACAGGGCAGTGATTTATAGCAGGCGCACTGGTTCTTATCAAGGCCGATTCACTTTTCTCCCACTAGAAAGGCCTTTGCTAAGTGAGCACTCATGCACACACAGTACACCGACAATCACAGACAGATGGACATCAACATCCAGACATACTTGCAGGGTGGAAGAAAATATGCTAGGGTCAGATCTTTAATATTTGCTCTAGAACACTGTTTTTTTCTAAAAAAAAAAGTAAGAAACCATAATTAACAAAGTAGATTTAAATTTTCTCTTGGAAAATCAAAGCTGGCAATTCTGTGTGCCACCATCTTCACAAAGAGCAGCACTCAGTGGCCATAAGGGAGCAATTACATGCAGGAAGGCTACACCACTTCCCTTAGTCGGTGGCTGCTCCTCTTCACTATTTATACCTCCTGATTTCACCTTGCAGGGTCAACATTTGCATCCTTCCTCTAAACCCAAGTTCCTAAGTCTGCCCATTAGCATATGGACTTCTATGCAAGCAAGCAGGACTTTTGTCAGAATGAGTAACATGATTTAATAACATAGTGTCTGATGCTGTAAGTTTTCTGTAAATGCGTTGAGCCATTGCTTTGGCTCAAAACCAAGACGTATTAAGCATCTACTATAGCCATTGATTAAGCATGACTTAGGCTTTTGAGGACAAGCATGATCCCCAACTTCAGACGGGTTTAAGGTCATTGTCTAGAAAAATGCTACTCCTTAAGCCTACGGGTCTGTGGACTTTACATTGTGAAGTGATAAGGTTAATGAACTCTTTGGGTTGCTTTTGGGGACCACTGTTCTGGAGTGGAGTGACAGAAACAGAGAGACCTTCCTGTGGAAAGATGGCCTGAAATGAACATTCTCCCAGAGTTCCTCTTGCCTGTCCTTCCTACAGCAAGGCTCCTCCCCCAGACCTCCCCGCCTCAGCAGATGGCTTTGCTATCTGCTCAGTTGTTCTAGCCCAAAATACTTCGATTCCTTTTTCTCTTCCCCTCTATCTCCCACTAATTCATTAGCAGATTCCATCAGCCCTTCATGCAAAGCATGTCCTAGATCTGTCCACCCCCCACATCTGTGCCACCACCAACTACAGTGGAACAGCCACGGCCACCTTTTTTACTGGATAGCTAACTGCACAGCCTACCGGCTGCTTCCACTCAGCAGACATGCTCTGCGAAGGTCGAGAATGTAAATATTTTAGATTTGTGGCTCTATGTATCACACCACTGAAATATCTCCTTGTGTCCCCAGAACAATTACAGGCAGTTCTTAAATGGTCAGGCATAACCATGTCCCAGTATTTATTTATGAAAACAGGTTGTAGGCGGGGTTCAGGATAACAAGCTTTTTGAAAATAGAATTCAGACCCACGTTCCAGAAATGGCTTCTCCAGCACTGAGGATGGACCCTGACCCCTCCTGACCTTCTCCTCTTGGGACCATTTTTGTCCCAACCATTTTTTTTTAATCCTTCATCTTGAAGTTTAGACCCAACAAGCTAATTCCTCATACAAGGCCTCTCTATACTAATTGCTCAGAGTTTTCTTTCCCATGTTAGCATAGCCAGTCCCTTCCCTGTACATGTCTCTCCTGAGAGGAATTCCCCACCACAACCTGGTCTCCCTCCAAGTCGCAATTTAAAGCCACACGTCCTCCTATTTTATGCTCTTTTCTGTGTCTAGCTTCATCAGAAATGACCTCATTGTCAGCTGGCTTATTTTGTGCTGTGAACTGTGTGGGGCTGTGAGGGCAAACTGAGGGCAAAGTCAGAGGCTTCCGTTTTCCTGCTTAAGTACAGGACTGCATTGAGCTCACAGGCTTCAAAGGGTCCATAGTACATCACACCAGACCCTACTTTCCTCTGCTCCCTTTAACCAAAACCCGCCAAGTGCGACTTACCTAAGAATACTCAATGGAAAAAGCCACTGAGCCAGAAAGAATTTGAATTTCAGAAGAAAAAGGGGTATTGTCTATTTGTAACAAAGACCCTGTTTTACTGCTAAGTACATTGCTGGCTATGTGGCTTTTTTTTCCCTCCTATGGCTCTTGTCCAAGCATGATGCCTAGAGGCAGGTACTTCAGAGAGACATTGCTAATAAAGAGAAACTCTAAAAGGAAGGTTATATTTGGGTGTGTTAATTGGTTTTCTTTTTGTCTGCAGTATTAAGTCACGAAGACCCAATGGCATCTTCTGGACTTTAAAAGAAGTGGAAGGCCTTTCTCCATTCTTCACTAGTACATATAACTTTATTTCAGGAGGGTAGTGAGTAGTTTGCTCAAAGGCAGTGTGCTGGACTGCTCAGGCTAAAGAATGAGTAGCTGTAGCAACAGACATGTGCTTTCTCACTGTTTTGAGAGACAGCAAAGGCCATGCCATCATGATAGCGGACTGCTTGGCTGCAGATAGCCACCTTCTCATTGGGCCCTTGGGTGGCCTCATCCTTATGGACTAGGGGACAGCTCTCTGACCACAAGCTGTTTCTTCTGCTCATCAGATGTCAGCACCAAATCCTGTGCTCACCTCAAGAGCAGTAATGGCTAGTTTATTCTGAAGCCAAATATGAGTGGCCATGGCTGAAGAACAGAAGGATAAGTCACTTCCAGTACTCCATTGCAATGTGGTAGGAGTTGCATGAAGCTTTATGGTAAACCAGAACACTTTTGAACACATCTGTGGAACTTTGCAGTAGGCAGGCTGTAGAAAGCAGGGGGATCTTTGCAGTGGGTCTCAAGGGCTTGCTGATACACTGTTGGCTTTTGCTTGGTGGAAATTCGTTGTTTGTTAGTACATTTAGAAATAATTTGCCTAATAGTCTCAAGGATGAATGTTATCTTAAACAGTGGAGTGGGGCTAAAGCTATCCCAAGATAATTTGTCTCTGGACTTCCAACATCTCAGCTCTCCACAATCATTTATGTTACAGTCAATTGGCCTTTGGAAATCCTAAACACAGCTGTGGTGTTTTTCAGGGATCCCCAGTTCACAAGACTGGGGTCTCATGATTGTGAATTCTACGTAACCTTAAATTCTTTCTCTTTTAAAATGGATTCTTTTAACTTAGCATACAAGATAATTTATGGGTTTTGTTGTAACCTTGGTTACTTTCTTGAAGGACTGCTCTCTAAATCCAGTCACATTGCAGGCTAGGTTAGAGCTTCCCATAGGAATCTGGTGGGAGCACAATCCAGTCTGTCAACTGAGCAACCTCCAAATGCGGCAGCTTCGTGTATTATGGGTTTCTTTATTAAAGGAGCTCTCTCTCTCTCTCTTTCTCTCTCTCTCTCTCTCTCTCTTTCTCTCTCTCTCTCTCTGTGTGTGTGTGTGTGTATGTATGTAGGTGTGTGAGAGAGAGAGAGAGACAGAGACAGAGAGATGCACCGACAGTATGTGCATGAGAGAGAGAGAGAGAGAAAGAGAGAGAAAGAGAGAGAAAGTGAGTGAGAGACAGACAGACAGACAGACAGACAGACTTGGCGAGATGAATACCATAATAGTGTTAGTGTCTTTTTCGGGCAATCTTTGTGCTATCTTTTTGTTTTTGTTTGTTTTTTATTGACTCTCCTTTTTCACCAATTCTAAACTCACAACTTTTTCTAAATAGGAGATGAAAATTTCTACAAAAATGATTGCTACATCTGAAATCCAGTTTCCCAGTGAGGTGCGAACAAAGGATTGTCTTCACTGGGAGACCTTTGCCTTTTTCACACTTCTTAACAACACAAAGCATCCATTGAGGATTGAGTCCCTTGGGGTAAGAATGAAGCTGTTTATCACAAAACGGCTGTGCTCCCACTAACTTCTTAGAAACTTGCCCTTTCAGGGCATTTGCTATTCCCTCATCATCATGTATATGAATTTTATAATATTTGTCCTAAACCTTGAGGAAGATCTTAGATGTAGGAAAGAAAAGTTACTGGGATGATTTAAAAAGTTTAAAGACATGACCTAAAATGAATGTTTTTATTTATAAGCTCAACTTTATTTAGTCCTTAATCTGGATGTATCACAATCTTAAATGGTATTCATTAATATTTACATTGTATTAGCAACCATTTTTGTAGAAAATTTCATTTCCACTTTAGAAAAAGCTCCAATCCCAATAACAATTTTATGAAGGAGGCATTTTTTTTAACTTTATGTATGTGTATATTTGTGTATGTGTATTTATGTGAATGTATGGCATGTATGTTCAGTGCCTTCAGAGGGCAGAAAAGAGGCATCAGATCTCCTTGATCTGGGTCACAGACAGCTGTGAGCTACCCTATATGAATGAGAACTGGGACTAGAATTAGAGTAGCAAGTGCTAATTTCTGAGCCATCTCTCCTGCCCAGGGGATATTATTATCTTGCATTTATAGATGGAGAAGATGAGACAGGTAGCAAAACAAACAAAAGATGATCAGTAAGCTTTATGCATGACACCAACTTAGGTCCAATTTCACTTTACTTAATGTGAAAGTTTCATTTAATTTATTAGTTATCCAGAGAAAAATGAGCTTGAAACTATTGTCTTAGTTAAGTGTGAGTAGAGATACCAAGCATTGTCTAAGAACCATTTGTTTCCCCATAATCAAACTTCCATTGTCAAGTTCATCCATTCAATGCTGAATAGGTGTTTATTGTATAAAAAACTCAGGTAGGCAGTGCTGAGTTGGGCAGGGTCCTGATCTTGTTATCTCTGACAGTTTGGCAAGTCTATCTGCTTTACACACAATAACAAAGTCCTAAATGACATTCAAACCCTAAAAGACACCAGTAGTCACTTCACCTGGGCACAAATTGATTCCAGTAAATCTGGCTTTGTGGACCTGCTCTGCCACCTGAAAGAAGCTTTTAATCAGGTCTGAAGCAAAGTTTCCCTCTCTAGTAAATGATGGTGGTGGTCCCTGCTTGCTAAAGCAGCTGTGAGTTGTGTGACAACCCATGATTAGTGTTGAGTGCTACACACAGCACACAGTAAAAACACAATAAATGTTAGCGACTATGGTCTTGCTCATATTGTTTAACTCTCAAGAAAATTAGTAGTTCTAAAACAAAGACGAGGGAGAGAGAGAGAGAGAGAGAGAGACAGAGAGAGAGAGAGAGAGAGAGAGAGAGGCAGAGAGAGAGAGAGAGAGAGAGAGCTTCAGAGTTCACAGCTTTATCTATCCACTGAGTATGTTGCTTAGCAGTTGTGTAAATGTTCACGTTTCCAACCTTCCTTAGCCTCAGTGGTCCTGTCTCTTGTGTGGGAACACTGATATCTACCTCATGGCCGTCCATGAGGTGTGACAGCACCAGTGCTTATGGTTACAGTTACACCACACTGGGAATTCTTCAAAGTTACCTGTGGAATTAATTGTTTCAGATAATCTTCATAGCAACTTTATCAAGCATTAGTCCTGTTATCATGCCACATATGTCACATAGAAAGCCGCTAGCTTTTACACATTGGTTTTAGCCAACTTATCTCCATTTATGGGAGAACACAAAAAAGCCCAGAACATAAATATCTATGTGCTTACAGATAATCTGTGGTGGAGCCAGAATTTGAATGCTGGCATCCTGCAGTCTGTACATTATACTGTGCTTTCTCACTTTCTAAGTAAATCTATGAAATCTACAGCACAGTTCTTGGGAAGTGCCAGCATTCAGTAAATGGTCCTGATTACTGCTAGAAAGTATGGGGAAACAGTTCTCCAGACGAGGTAAGTTATAGCTGCATCTTGGGAAAAAATATATGAGAGCAAGCCCATAGTTACAGAATTCCAGGTGAAAAAAGTGTATTCACATATAAGTGTTCAAGAGAGGGCAAATAGTGTATGCAAAACACAGAAACAGGAGAGCAGAGGGCATCTATGGGAAAACAGCGGGGGTTAAGTTTGTTTGAAATACATCCAGAAGAGATAGTCTGAGGCAATGGCTTGGAAAAGATAGGCTGGCATTTAACTTTGATTCATTTAAATCAAATGTGAGAAGTCTGGTGAGAAGTTCGTTTTGACTTGGAGAAGGAGGAGTTCTCAAAAAGTCACTGTCATGACATCTAAATCTGGCATGAGGGATGTGACAAAGGGGAGGCTAGTCAAAATCTACTGTTGATTACGGAGCAGATAATGAGTTCCCAAATCCAGTGACCACAGGACTATTTCAAACAGAGGGCCTCCTGCTTATGTCTTTTTTGTTGCTGTTGTAACTCTCAGTTGTCCATACTAGACTCCAAAGTTCCTAGGCCAGTTGCGTCCAGTTCTGTAATTATGTTCTTTAGCATGTTTAATTTGCCCTCAGAACAGAAACGGCATATGGAATATGCCCTTGCAAATAATGTTTTAAGTATTTTGTCTTGTGGAGACGTTTATACATGTTCCATTTAACATTTACTGTGGTAAGAATGGAGGGTAGTCTGTGTCCCTCAGTTTTCCACTGGGTGAGCCTTTTCCCTGATTCTAGTATGGCATATTATAGCACAGTAGAAGTTTTAGAATCTCTGCGGGGCACAAAGTATACGCATGGTGGCATATGGACAATCAGGAGGTATTCATGTGTATGCAGGGTCTTTCTCTTATCTGTGAATTTATGCTGTCCAGCCTTCAATGGAGCCTCATAGTGGGTCACTTTTTGTTCCTGGGATGCTGGACCTGTTGAAGACTATGAAGAGAGCGATTCCATCTCTTGCTTTGATGTACTCACTGAGAGTACATGCTTACTTGCTTGTTACCGTCCAGCGGTAACCATAGGGAAGGGTTGTTCTGGAATATGGAGTCAGGAGAAAATTGGCTAGCCATAATTAATCTTACCTATGTGGAAGGCACCTTAAAAATTAGACAACAGATGTCATCTTCCATTTTTTAATGAATTCTTTGTTACAAGCCAACAGGTAGAATAGGTGAAGCAAAACCCCTCCCCAAAGTTAGTCAGCATATAGGCCCAATCAGCAGCTTCTTTGGTCTCTGTAGAGGCAGGACTTCCGAGGTAACTGGAACCAGGAGTGAGGCGTGGCAAATAGCAGGAGGTGGGCAGAGAGGTGTGGTTATGAGAGGCAGGCAGGGTCTGAAGAATCAGCCCTCAAGCCAGGAGGGTTACACTTGCTGACATCATTTTTAACATATTCTTATGTGTGTTTATTTGCACATGCATATCTGTGTTTGCGTGTAAGCACACCACACATTTAGGTTTGAATGTTTGGAGCTATAGTAATCACGATACAACTTATGATAAAGCAAACAACTACAATACCAGGTCACCAATCATAAAAAGATAACATGTGAGTAACAGTAATTGTCAATCAATTTCTATGGGCATTTCAGTGTGCTTTCCATTTTCAGAGAAATTAAATTTGCGTTCAGATGTTTGTTTGTTTGTTTTTGTTTTTGTCGAGACAGGGTTTCTCCGTGTAGCCCTGGCTGTCCTGGAACTCAGAAATCTGCCTGCCTCTGCCTTCCAAGTGCTGGCTGGCCTGGAACTCAGAAATCTGCCTGCCTCTGCCTTCCAAGTGCTGGGATTCAAGGTGTGCACCACCACTGCCCTGCTTAGATGGTTTTTTGAATGTGTACGTGAATGTGGGTTTAGCCTGTGTGTGTAGGTGTCTATGTATGTGGACGCCAGAGGATACCCTTGCATGTCATTCTTCTGAAAGCAAGTTTTGAGACAAGGTCTCTTACTGATCTGAAATCCACACATTGGCTTAGGCTGGCTAGCCAGTGATCCAGGGTTCCATCTGTCTCCACCTCTCCAGCACTGTGATTATAAGCACTCAGCACATGCCAACTGTTCACATGGATTCTGGTGATTAACTTCAGGTCTTCATGCATCTGAAGCAATCACTCCCCCAACTGATCTCCTTAGCCCCAACAATTCATTTTTATACCAATGAACAAAAGAAAATGTATGAGTAAATGAAGAGGAATTCGTTTTGCAATTGGTGTTCTAACAAGTGTAGGTTTTATTCTATAGCAATGGAACTCATGTTTCCTAAGTGATTTATGTGGTTAATGTTACATATAAAGATAAACTACATAGTTTATATCTCCTGTTTATAGCTTCATTGTATTGTACATATTCCCATATTCATACATAAAATTAGTTTATTACACATATGAGAACCCAAATTCCTAGAAGAAGAGTAGTTGATCCCAATAAATTTTCTAGTTGATAAATTGGAATCTTCTGTGTTAATTCCATTCCTGATTTCCATAGATATAACTAATGTCAACTTGAATGTTTCATATTTTGTCAATGCTGAAGATCAATCTAAGACACCACATATCCTGAGCAAGTGCTCTGTCAATGAGCCATATATATCAGGAAATATACATGTATGTATAAACACACACATAAATATCCCTCCATCACAAGGTTGTTCTCTGGAAAGGACTAAATGTGGAAATGTCCTTGAAGCTTGGTCATGCTCTGCTATACCACAATAGCATAGCATCCCCCCCCTTTTTTTTAACAGACTACTTCTTTTAAACTAAGTTTTCTTTTATATATTCCCATATTGGATTATGTATATTAAGTACTTCAAAATTTGATATCAGGCCTCCAGAATTCAACTTTCAAAAGCTTTTTCTATCATGAGCATAGCTAATAACAAAAAAAATTGATAGTAATTTATAAAATGTACATTTATATTAGCAAATGTGCTAGTCATTTTTTCTCACTGTGGCAAAACACCATGACCAATGCAACTTATAGAGAAAAGGGTTTAATTGAGGCTTATGATTCCAGGAGCGAAGAGTTCGTCATCATCATGGTGGGGAGGCATGACAGCAGGCAGCCACCGTGCCAGGTGCTGAGGGCTCACATCTTAAACCACATACAGGAAGCAGACATAGAAAGGAAAATCTAAATAGTCCGTCTTTAACCTCTCAAAGCTTACTTCCAGTGACACACTTCCTCCAGCAAGGCTATACTCCCCAAGGCTCCCCAAACTGGGGACCAAACATTCAAATGCCCAAAAGGATGTAGGATATTTGTCACTCAGACTGCCTCGTATATATTTAATTTATACTTTTTACAAACCCATTATCTATTTCTGTTATACTATGTAAAATTCCATGCAAATTTCTAAGAATGAAAATGAAGAACACTTTAAGGCTCTTTATGAGTGCTTACGAGAGTGTCTAAATGAATAAAAGTACAAAGGGAAATTCATCAAAAGCAGACATTAAACGTGATGCCCACAGTTTATAATAAGATGACCCTGTGGCTGTTGTGTTTTTCTCTAAAGGATGTAACTAGCGAAGCTGCTTCCTTAAAGCTCCTGGCAAGTAAAAGGGAAAGATCAGAGAATGTGTATTTCAGGTTCAAAAGCAGATATCAGAAATACAGTCACTAAAAATTAAAAGAGAAATGACTAAAGCCCATAAAAACAAACAAACAAACAAACAAAAACAAAAAGCAACAAAAGAGAAGATGAAACCTCCTTTACTGTTAAAGCCTTTCAGGAGTGCCACAAAAGAATGCATGCCTTGTCCTTTGTGGTACATCCTGAATCTATAAAGTGGTCTCAGCAGGTGGCTATCAGGTCATGGGCCATTATCCTGATGACTTAGAGACGACAAAGACAAAGACTTTTCTCCTTTTGGCATTCTCTATGAATAAAGCAAGAAATATCCAACAGAACTTGAAAATTGGGAATCATAAAACACTGAGGGGCTGAGGATCTGGTCTAGTCAATTACTCCAGTTCCAGGGGATCTGACACCCTCTTCTGATCTCCATGGGCATGAGGCACATACATGGTGCTCATATGTACATGCAATCAAATATGTGTAAAAAATTAAAGGAAAAGAATATAGGGTTTTTTTGCTTTTGTTTTTTTTTGTTTTGTTTTGTTTGTTTGTTTTTTTTCAACACAGGGTTTCTCTGTGTAGCCCTGGCTGTCCTGAAACTCACTCTGTACACCAGGCTGGCCTGGAACTCAGAAATCTGCCTGCCTCCCAAATGTTGGGATTAAAGGTGTGAGACACCACTGCCTGGCTAAAGATATAGTTTTATATAATAGTTTTATCTTTGTTTTCTACAGTAATTAACTTTTTCTGGTGGGTTCCTCCCCTGGTCAGTGTTGCTAACATAAATTTAACTTTCCATGGCTTGATTGTCTCTGTTCTGTCTAAACATTTATATTTAGGAAGTAGCCTACAAAGGGGCTGAGAACCTCTTTCCCATTGAGATCCTCACATTTGAGCTGGTGCTATGTTCTCATAAGGATCAAGACACAACGACAGAGATGCTGTGATATGGTTCAAAGACATCAGCCACTCTGAACCCTTAAATATTGACACCAGTGTAATTCCCTACAGCCTACTGTGAACTATAATTAGTTTTTCATAATGAATGCAACGACTTGTGTGGTAAGGAACACACCCTGTTATCGCTCTGCAGATTTTATATAAAATCTCTAAATAGATTTAGATATAATTGTTTGGGCTCTTTTTCAATTTTAACATGACTAGAGTCTCCAAAATGGAAGCGTTTCAGGATTTCCTGTGAGCACATATGTATGTATTAACATCAAAATCCAGTGAATACATTTTAAAATATGGGCATTTCCTAAATGTGGTCATATAAAGTTAGAAGCTGGTGGTTCCTTATAAAGGGTCCCTGCCTTCAAGACATCTGACCTGACATGTTAGAGAAGAAATTTTTTCTCTTTTCTGGTATACACAGTTTTATTTAAAAAAAAATTCACTAGCCACCCTAGATCCTCTTTAGCCAGCACTTAAAAACAGGCCAATTTATGGCATTAGTTCACTTATTTGTTTCATACACCACACTCAAAGATCTACCTCTCCTCTCTTAGCACTAGGTTTACAAGTGAACAAGTGTCTATGACCATCCCTGATATGTATTTGTTTTTATAACTTGGGTTTGAGGGAGCCAAGCTCAGCTCCTCAGGTTTTCAAGGAAATCTATTAACTGAAATCTCTCCCTACTCCCTGTACAAAATCTGTAAATCAGTCACAGTGAATGGGATTGGGATAGAATTCAGTGTTGGAATCCTTGACCAGCACAGCATACTTTAGGTTCTAGGTTTAGGCCCAGCACTGCAAAAGCAAAACTGGAAGCAACACCAACAAAATATAGAGTAGTGTCATATCCTCCAATCAGACAGCCTCTTTAGCAACCGTTTTGTAAGGTAATTGAGATATAATAAGAATAATGATAAAAATTAATCCAGCTTTATGTCTAATCTTGGTATTGTACAGAAGATGAAAAATGTACCAGGGCCATAAGTTTCCTTTAAGATCAAACTCTAATGCCTGCATTTGATTGTGAAGAACACACAGATTTGATTCAAGTAGATAATTTCTCCCATGTCTACCTATTGACGTCTCTGTTTTCAAGTGCCAGCAGCGTGTTTTATATTCTTTGGCAAGTCAGGCCCCTTCCACATGCAAGTCACTTTCAGTAAAATAGATAGCATTAGGTCCCTTTAGTATACTTGAGAGTGTTGAAGACCGCCAGCTTGCCTCAGACTACATTGCCCTGCTCTGAGCCTATCACAGCTCCACAGGCCTTACTATTCAGAGCAGGTCAGACAACCCTGGCTAAGCAATTTCCTTATCTAAGCCAACAGCCTGCAGGCCTGTTTCCTGCAGTGTCCGTACAAGGATTCATACAAATGGCATATGCAGGCCTAGCATGCTATCCCTTGTGTTTGGCACACAAGGACTGTGATTGATTACTTTCCTTACTCGAAAGGTTTCTCAAAGGAGAAAGCTAAATATCACAAGATAAGCTAGGAAATGGCCTGTGAAATTCTTGAGAATGGATGAAAATGTAGTCCTGTTTCAACTTCACAATGCTGTGGGTCAAGCCTTCAAAAATATGACTGTATGCCAAGCACTGTACTAGCCATTTTTCTAAGCCACTAAAGCATGCTTGTCAATGATCATTTGTTTCTGACACTCAAATAGTATAGTAACAATATGCAACTGGATGAACTGGCAAAGAGACACGTGGGGAGTGATTTTAAGTCATGAGTTTTGTAAGGGAACAATGAACTCGGCAACATGGGATGATCTGCAGCCGCTCTTGTAGACAAGCACTTCCAACATTTGTGGAGCACCAATGTTCTGCCTTCCTGGCCATGCTGCATGGTTAAATTAAATCTCCCAACTTTCTATTTTCTTAAACTATTTTACCTGTCTTTTACAAACAATTTTTACTCTGAAGCCTACTCTAGTTTTTGGCATTAAAAAAAGATTGGGGGTATGTGTGGGCATGTGTGCCCATGTGTAGAGGTTAGAAGATGACTTTCAGGAGTTGGTTTTCACCTTCTACCATGTAAGCACTGATGGTTGAACTGGCTTTGCTCAGAATATTGGAAGCTCCATGAAATAGAAATTTTGCCAGTCATTTTTCCTAGTCCTAATTCACAATGAATACCCAATAAACATTTACTAAATTTTTATGATGGAGGTCAAGTTGCCCCCCTTCTGGTTGTATTTAATATCTTGACACCAGATATTTTTGTATGTTTTTTTGTTTGTGTTTGTGTGTGTGTGTGTGTGTGTATTTGTGTGTGTGCCTGTGTGTGTCTTTGTGTTTGTGTCTATGTGTGTATGCATACATGTACATGTATATATGTGTATCAGTGTGTGAGAGCATGTATATATGAGAGAGAAGAGAGAAGACAGACAGAGACAGAGAGACAGACAGAGAGAGAGAGACAGAGAGAGAGACAGACAGAGAGAGAGACAGACAGAGAGACAGAGAGACAGAGAGACAGAGAGACAGAGAGAGAGAAAGAACTGCAGAGGGAAGCTAACTCTCCAAGGTTGTGGTACTGGAAAATGAGAGCAATAGGGATAGAGCAAGCAACCCTGCTGCTGGCTCTGCTTCCTCTAAGGTGTGTACCATCTTCTCTTTAGAGCCTTTTATTTCCAAAGAAGACTTTAATACTGACTCTTCTATATGGGGCATATGTGTGTGATGCTCAGAGTTTCATTCAGGGATCCCAGAGATGATATTCTCAGAAGCAGAAATAAAACCACTCTACCTCCTCCAGTTTTTGTCAAGGAGAACTCACTGCATAATTTTATGGAGGATCCTAGTTCCCCCCTTCCAGAACTCTTGGGCAGAAGTCCTGACCCCACCTAGGGGATTAAAGAGCAAGTGTGGTATGTGTTCCTCTGAGAACCTCTCTCGGAGGCAAACAGTAAACCACCCATCTCTTTCCCACCTGCAAACATTCTGTTCCCTGTAGAAAGTGTTCAGTGATGATGAAATTGCTTCTGAAGGTACACATTTTGATCTGCTGTCTTCCCTTCATTTTTAGCATCCCTTATACTTAAACTTTAGTAACACTTTACCATTAGTGGCCTTGTATTCATGACAACCATGCGACCTCACTAAATGTCAAAAGCAATCATGTGAGACAGCTGCTATTCTTACTTCAAATTTTCATATATGGATACTAAAACTTAGAATAGTAATTGGTTCACATTCATGTTTGATAAGTGATCTAGACAGGATATGATCCTATACATTACTCACTCCTCTTTCCAAGCTCTCTGTAGTTGGTGGAGTAAGAACAGCACCATAGGCTCATCTATCTGAATGCTTAATTGCATGGGAGTGGAACTTTTGGAGGATTAGAAGGATTAGGAATCATGGCCTTGGTGGAGGAAGTGTGCTACTGAATTTCCCAATGAAGAAGGTAGATACATGTAGTTGGTCTAACTAAAGTTATATTTTATTATGCTGAGGGTCATCACACAATGTTCATATCATACTCTACATTCTTAATTACAGTCTTTGTTTTTTTTTGGTTTTTTTACTCTGTGTAACCTTGACTGTCCTGGAATTTACTCTGTAGACCAGGCTGGTCTCGAACTCAGAAATCCACCTGCCTCTGCCTCCCAAGTGCTGGGATTAAACACGTGCACCACCTCCTCCAGCCTTAATTACAGTCTTAACCCTATCTCTCCTCAAGTCTGCTCTGCTCACCTGTGTGATGTCTCTTTGCTGAAGATCTAGTCCAGTCTCTAACAGAAGTCTCCAATTTGAGGGTCAGGATCTTGGGAGACTGCAACCACAGGGCAGAGAAGGTAGCATCTCCCCCAGATCTTCAGAGCATTGCTCTTGGTCTCTGCTTTTATACTGCCCAGTGGGTGTCAGGGGTTCTAGGACTGTGTCCGGTTCTCTTGAGTGAGTGATGTCACTGAGTTCTGGTTATCAGGTACAGCCTTGTGTATTTTGAGGTTTCAAAGGCCCACTCGAGGCTCAGTCTCTCTCTCTCTACAGTAATTATGATATTTTTTCATCAGCAGCATGATAGTTTTAACATGTTTTCTATGGGAAAACCAATGTTAGGAGAGTTCTACAATGGTGACTAGTGCCAGGTAAAGCTCTCTGCTTGATCAGTATGCTGAGTTTCCGCCCCCTGAATTTTCTTAAATTATTGATGTATGATGTAAATCGTTGGTACATATATATCTGCACTAAATGGCAGATTCATTAGTCAGTACCTTCATGAACTGCAACTTCAACAGAAATGATAACAGAATAGCATTTAATGGTGGTGGGAGAGAATCAGGTAGTGGGATGGGGAGAGATGAATAGAGGGCCACATGGTTTTCTTTGATACCATGAATAAGTTCTGACGTTCTGTGGCATAATAGTGTAACTATAATGAATAATACTTCATCATATATTAAAAATATCTAGAAAATAGAAACAAATCTGTCTATCATAAAGAAATAATAAAAGTTTTTTATAATCTGAAACTAAAAGGTACATTATAAAGCAAACCAGAGAATATAGCACAGACTCTTAACAGCCTCCAATAGATAATCAAGTTATAGAACCATTTAACTAATTAATTAATTATTGAATTGGATTAAAGGGCCTCTAAGAATCCCTATGTATTCATAGCTAAGGTTCTTTAAGTTAAAGTGGATTCATATCTCTAGGATGTTTTTAGCAATTTTGTAAATAAAGTAATGATTTTGATTAAAAAGAAAATTAACTTAACAGGAAATGTGTTCCATTTCTCAACACTATATATATATATATATATATATATATATATATATATATATATATATATATATATAAGCCCTGGCTGTCCTGGAGCTCACTTTGTAGACCAGGCTGGCCTCGAACTCAGAAATCCGCCTGCCTCTGCCTCCCAAGTGCTGGGATTAAAGGCGTGTGTCACCACGGCCCGGCATCTCAACACTGTTGATAAAAGCAGTTGTTTTATTTATTTTTTTAAGCCCAGTTAAAGAGTGAATGGTGGGAAATAATCTTAATTTATCAGATATTAGAAAATTTATCCTTCCAAGAGTGATGAGAAGTTAAACTCCATACTGAGGATAGAAATATCAAATTCCTGCCGGGCATGCCTTTAATCCTAGCACTTGGGAGGCAGAGACAGGCGGATTTCTGAGTTCGAGGCCAGCCTGATCTACAGAGTGAGTTCCATTACAGCCAGGGTTACACAGAGAAACCCTGTCTCGAAAAAACAAAAACAAAACAAAACAAAACAAAAAAATCAAATTCCTAACTTCCAAACTAATACTAACTGTATTTCACTTTGGTGACATTGTTATCAAATATATTGTTATCATTGTTAGAAAGTACATCAACTGATTAAAGTGTTCATTGGAAAGTACTATAGTTAAAAGGCATACACTTGTTTATATGTGTTTACTAAAATACTGAAATGGTAAGTTATTAACCATGACTAATCATGAAGACATTATTAATCATTCTGTTCTTGTAGACTTCTGAGAGATGATGCCCATAATCAGCAGCAGCAGCATGAAAAAGATCATTTATGATTTGCAAATCACTCTGGTGTTCATGAAATTGTCTGATTCAAGTTTCATATCTATTGCTTTTGTCAATTGAGTGATTAGGGCAGAGGCAGCAATTTGACCCAGGTCACACAATTGGCAGAGCCAGTGCTCAGAGGAACTCTGACTGGAGGAAAGCATAATAATGACTGGCAAGGGTCTTGGGGGAGCCCACAGGAGCACCCCTCTCAGTGTATGCCCGCCTCTGCATCACCTGACTGTAGAGGTGTTGGCTCTGTTTCCAACACAACACCATATTCTTCTTATACAGGCATCCACCCTGGTCCTCAGTACACCGCCCCCAGCCTTCACCACTCCCTCAACACAGACTATAAATCAGACTCTGTGTTCACACCCATTTGAAACAGAAGGAAATTTATTAGCAGTTTGTTATGATCTCAATGTAGTTAGTACATCTTACCCTCAAATCAGTATCATTGTTCTCCTTGGAAAGCTGTTGGTTTTGCCAATAACTCCAAACAAAGATGCTGAGAAAGCAGTAGTAGGTGGGGGAGTGGAAAGCTTATCAAGAACACACACATTAGATAGACTTGGCAATTACTCTTTATGTATTCAGGCATTTATATAATACATATGTAAGAACAATAATAAAAAAAGAGTCCACGATCTGAGATGTAATGAGGGAAAGAACACGGATGGTTTGGAGGGAAGATAAGGAACTTATCTTTAAAGTCATCTTCAGCTACAGAGTAAATTTACAGAGTAAATTTGAGATTATTCTGAGCTACATGAGTCCTTGCCCTCCATCCCACCATAAAACACACACACAAAAAGGCAAACAAAATATAGGGAACACAGGGGGAAATGGCAACATCAGAGGATAACCATTAGAAAGGTAAGAAAGAAATAAAATAGTTCCAGTAGACAGGAAGTCTTCTTTATCCATTTCCTCCGTGACAAAACACAGCCCAGCATGCACTAAAGCTGGCCACTTTAGGATCCTTATGTCTGAGCTACTTACTCTCATATATAAAGTGGGTGATATTATCAGGAGTTAAAAAAAAACTTATTTTATGCTCATTTATTCAATAAGCATTACTTGGTAACAGCCATCTGCCAGATATTGTACTCATTAATGGGAATGAAATAATTGATACCATCTCTCGACTTGAACCTGAGTTCAAAAGATTCTCCAATGTCCCCACCTGAGTCATGGATTAATTGCAAGTTCCTTTGCACAGCCAATTCTTCTCAATTTAAACTGTTAGCTATTAATCTTAGACATTTCCTTGAAAGTACCATGAGGGTAGAAGAATTGTAATAGGGTCTAGTAAAATCAAATGGCAAGGCAGTAACAGATGTGCCATTCTTCTAAAGGGAAACCTTGGATCCTGAGTGGCCTTTCAAACCGCATCCTATTGAAAATGACCTTCTGGTGGCACTGGATAGAAGTAGACCGTGGTCTCTAGACTCAGACTCTGGAGTAACAGCTCTTTCCTCACTGGATTTTTTTTTTTTTTGTGACAATTAATGATAAGAGTTAGGTTTGGTCCTTAGCATACAACCAACGTTAAATACACTACTGTCACTGTCACTGCTTTCATCTTCCATTATCTGACAGAACACAGCAAACACTGTGTTTTCTCCTATCACTGAGGCAAATAGGAATCAATAGATTTATGCAATCAACACACTTTTTTTTTACAAGAGAGAGAGCCCTCTCTCTTTTCTGCATTAATAATTAGTACCTGTGAGTAGCCCCAAACCATAGAGAAGTAAAGATTAACCCAGTAAGATGGGGGAAGGGACATTGTGCGAAATGAAGGCACTTAGCATTTTTATAGTTGTTTCGGGATTTATAGGAACTAGTGGAGTCACATGATCTGATCTGTTAGCTGTCATTTAATCAAAGCTTTATGCATACCATTGAATGTGCTAAGAGTCATTCGTTACACATATGCTAGAAATCTAAAGTGGAAGGAATTTGAACATTCACTAAATTAGTCACACCTCATCGATGAAAATTGAAGGAAAGAAGAGCGATTGCACAAATAATCAGAATTTAACTTTGGGCGGCTCATCAATATTTAGTTTTTTAGAACATGTATAATCCATTTCCTTCCAAGATTTTTTTATAGTGATTTTTCTATATATGTGTGCAATGCGCTGATCCTAATTGAAATGCTGAGTTGCTTGTTTCTCAGAGGCTCAAATGCATGCATGGTACACCTTCTGAATATCAAAGACTCAGAGCAAGGTTGCCATGCTGGGGACATGCACACTGATACGTTGTTAAGAGGGTTTATCATGGAACCAAGAGTAGCTCATTTCCAAGCCATCTTCCACCCCAAATGGCTTGAAATAAAATAGCATTGATATCTAGGTGACCTACTTCTCAGAACTATTGTTTGTGATTATCGTGTGTGCTTGGTGGGGAGCAACAGTAATCTGGTTAAAGGGAAGATGAGGTATGGCTGTGCTCACTGGACGTCATCCCTTAAAGTCTTCCTGGCTGAGCAGGACCGTGGATTTAAATGCCTGTTGTTTCAGGAAGTACCGCTTCCCCAGGTTCGGGAAGGGACTCATCCAGATTCTCTTCAGATAATCTCTCTGTATCCCAAAGTCTGCATCTAGAAGAGGAGATCGTGGGTGGTTCTGAATTCTACTGAGTTCAAGAAGCATAGCAAGTGTGAATCTAGCCAGCGCAAAGGGAACCAGAACACCACGATTGCTGTATTCAAAAGATCTATCTCATAACCCTAAAGGAACTCCTCGCTTGTCAATCGTTTATTTTCCTAAAAATGCAAGGCCGTGCCTTTGACGGCAAAGGATATCTTTGTGGTCTCATTAGCTTCTCTTCCCTACAACTAATGGTCCTTGGAAGTTCGTGCTTGGTATGTTTCTATACCCCATTACTGAGCATCACACAGCACTTGGGACAGTAAAAGGACAAGACACTGCAGAATAAATAGTAAAAGGTAAAGCCAAGTATGATGTAAAGACTTAGTTCAGTGTTTTACAAATATCAATAAAAATAATATAAGTAACCATATATTTGTGACTCTATTATCTTGCTGTGTGTTTGGCATAAAGTAAGTCTTCAGTTAATGGTCAGTTTGAGGGCAGTTTGGTTTTTTTTAATATAATAAAAGGTATCTTCTGGATATTGAATTAAATTTGATTGACGTCTCATTGGCTATAGAAATGCTTTCTATGGGTACTAAGGAAATCCTGTTCATTCTAACATAGTGTCTTCCAAATATCTCAAATATCTTTCCTTTGGGGATTTAGATTATTCATTATATTTGGGTTTGTGTGGGCTTGTTTTCCTTGGAATACCGAGGAAACAGCTAAAGGTAAGCAGGTGGACAAGACAGTATTTTTAAAGCTGTGTAGTGTTCCTTCCTGCATGTCACTTGGTGGCTTATACAGACTGCATAATGAATGAGACAGAAGGCAGAGCAGTAATTGCTAAAAATAACTGCCAAAGACATAAAAATGTACGAGACAATTACCCCATGAATATTAAGAAGTACCAGCTTTTCACTGTTTAACCAGTGATTCACCTGTTTCAAAAAGTTCCCTGTAGTAAGATGAGTGAAATGGCTTAAAAGCTAATATGCTTGCCACCATGCCTGATGGTCTGAATTCAACCCTAGGACTTTCATTGTGGATAAGGAAAAACAATGATGATTTGTCTTCTGACCTGGCCACATGCACCTTGATAAGAGCTCGAACACACACACACACACACACACACACACACACACACACACATACACATACATACACACACACACACACACACACACACATAAACATGCACATAGATGAATGGATACATAGATTTAAAATAGCCTATAACTAAACATACAACAAAAAGAGAAAAGGTCTTTGAAAGGTGACAAGCCTTCTACCATAATATTACCCCAAACTGATATTAATCACCCAAAGAGAAAACCATCATAGAATAAGCTACCTAGAATTTTTTAGACTCTTCACCTATTCCATTTGAATAATTTTTTTAGCCAAACAAGTGTTTCCTATTTTATAAACAGTATTTTCCATATCTATATATTAATTTGAAAAGCTTCCAGTTAACACATGTGGGAGGCTATTGATTTGTAGAGTTGAATTTTGTTTTTCCTTTAAAGCTTTTTCACGGACAGATTAAGTGCAGAAAATTAATACCATTTTTTCTTAAAGATACATGCACGTTAGACAGTAGAGGTTAAAATCACACTACTGTACCTGTTCAGACATTTATGTAAAATGCTGGAATGCTAAAAGCTGTGTAAACCTTAACATTACATAGGTATGGCTCTTAGTTCTCTGTGGATGACTATGCAGCAGGGTGTGTTTCTCTCTCTCCAGTCTGATGATGAGATCCACAGCGCAAACAGCATAGGAAGACCAGCCCAATGAGCAAAGAGCATAGGAAGACCAGCCCGATGAGCAAAGAGCCTAGGAAGACCAGCCCAATGAGCAAAGAGCCTAGGAAGACCAGCCCAATGAGCAAAGAGCCTAGGAAGACCAGCCCGATGAGCTGTAACTGTAGTGGCTATTTCATAAACTGTCAGCAGCTTCTTTAATTGAAATAAATATGAACCATGCATGGCTACATCTTTTTTTCCCGAAATTTAAAGATGTCATGAAGAACACGAGTGTCTTTCACCCCTCTCCAAATGCTTCCCTAATACCAGGAAAGTATCTTGCTTTTTTGAGTGCAGGTCAAGATCTCTTAAGAAACAACATGAAACAGAGCTGCAGAGGGAATGAAGAAAAAAAATGTACAGATCAGAATAAACCACAGCCATTTTGTACTCTTCCTCCCTCTTTCTCTCTGCCTCCCTCCCCTTCTTACTTTCTCTCTTTCACACACATGCGCGCCTGTCTTCCCCAGTTACCTTCTACTTTCTTTGTTAAGGTAATGTCTCTTATTAATTTCAGAGTTCACTGATAAGACCAGTCTAACTAGCCAGCTGGCTCTAAAATTTCACCTCTGACTCCCAAGTACTGGAGACAGCTATATCAGGCACAGTTGTGGGTGCTAACAAGTGCTTGCTGACAGGAGCCTGATGTAGCTGTCTCCCTTTTATTTTAAAACCATATGTCAGCCAAGCAGTGGTGGTGCACGCCTTTAATCCCAGCACTCAGGAGGCAGAGGCAGGTGGATTTCTGAGTTAAAGGCCAGCCTGGTCTACAAAGTGGGTTCCAGGACAGCCAGGGCTACCCAGAGAAACCCTGTCTTGAAAAACCAAAAAGAAAAAAAAAAAAACTTATGTCAAATACTCTTTACTCAACTTGACTAAATGAAAGTAAACTAATAAATCCATAGTAATGAAGGCAGCATGGATTTCAGAAACAGAACACAAGGGATCCACAGTGGATCTGAGCTAAAATATTTTTCTGGAAGGCTACCTTTCATAGTATCTTCTGGTATTATGAAAGCTGCCAAAGAAGGGTTGCAACAAATATTTGAATCCAGAGATGCCCTAGGGACCACAACAATGACCAGTATGGTAAGATATCCTAAGAGTACAATAGTACCACTCATATATTGTCAGTAACCATCAATCTGGTTCAACATAAGGCCTACTCAACAGAAAGGAAATCAGACCTGGTGTTGGAAACCTATGACTACACCAGGCTATAGTCATGGATCTTAAAGGAGAATGTACTATTGATACATTAACAAAGTACCATAATTCTTAATGGCATTAAATTTACCCTATACCCACAGATAGATTTAGCTTTTACCCCTCATCAAAAATGACTCTCTTTGTAGCAGACAGAGACTGCAAAAAAACCCACAACTGGTGAAAATATCTAGAAGTAACAATCAAGGGATACCTATCCCCAGTTGATAACATCTGTAATTCAACTCCTGAACCAGAAGCACAGGAAATATCAAGAGGGAGCTAGGAGATCCTAAGACCCAAGGAACAGGATATCTGCTGTGAGATTGTATTTCCTAGACATGACAGGGAAGCTTCACACTTCATACCATAGTAATATGACTGCCTTATAATGGTATGAATAATTATAGCACCGATAGACATATGGAATGGGGAAATCTCATAGGAACCTACCCATAGATAAAGAAGTACAGGTGACTAAGTAAGGCTGGGAGCCGGAGAAATAGTCTTTTCTGGGGATGAGCCCCCTGATTGGTTATAGAATACCAAGTTGCCAGCCTCGTGTACACACAAGTGACAGTAAATGGAATGAGAAGATTATATTCACATGCTTATGCATTTACACACAGAGAGAAACACACAAATACACACCCAAGACTAACAAAACAAAAGGCCACGAGTTTGAGCTCAGGCAAGGGGGAAGTATGACAGGCATGGGATGAGGAAAGGAAGGGGCGAAATGATGCGATTATATTTTCATTAAAAATAAAAATGAACAACTAGATGAAGGTAAAGTAATAAGATGAAATGTGTCATTTATAGGCTTTAGTTCTGGGTTTCCTGGGTGAAGAAGACCAACGCTGTAGATGTTCAGGAAATCATAGAGAGGAAGTTTTAGCAAGAAAGGCTGGTTGTTACACACAAAATGTCCTTTGTGCAATATCTATAACAAAGCATACAAACTATGAGGGTGACAGCATGGAAAGAAGCGAAGGGGAAAAGCAGAAAAGAGCATAATAACTTAAAGGAGCAAAGAGACAAACCTGAAACCTGCCATACCAAGCTACAAAAGCATCCTTACGTAGGTGCACAGGTATTTGGAGAGACATCTAGGTGAAAGTTGTAATGAGAACTGTATGTGAAGTAGTGACTTCCAGTACAGTTTGGCAGAGAATACCAACCAGTTGGCCTTTTAAAATGTAGATATGAAGACCTTAAAAATCACTTTGTTTTCTGCTCATCTATCATCTAATCCATCCACTTATCTGTCTATCTGTCTGTCTGTCTATCTATATCTATCATCTATGCATCCATCCATATCTATCTATCTATCTATCTATCTATCTATATCTATCTATCTATCTATCTATCTATCTATCTATCTATCTATCTATCTATCTATCTATATCTATCTATCATCTATGCATCCATTCATATCTATCTATATCTATCTATCTATCTATCTATCTATCTATCTATCTATCTATCTATCTATCTATATCTATCATCTATGCATCCATTCATAGCTATCTATTTATCTATCTATTCATATTTATTATCTATCAGTCATCTACCTACCATTTATAGATTATATCCATCTATCATCTATCAATTCATCATTTATCATTACTTTCCTTTTTATCACCTATCAATCATTTATATTTTCTCTCTCTCCCTCCCTACCCTCCCTCCACCCATCTTCCCACCCCACCTCACCCCACCCCATCTCTCTTTCATCTATCTTGTGTGATGCTGGAAATGGTCCTCAGGGTCTCTGCAAATTTAAGACAAGTATTTTGCCAGTGATCTGTACCCCTGTACCCAAGTTCACTGGTTTAAAATACTGTTCTACCAAATACATTTTGCATTACACACTACTTAAAAAAACAAAAAACAAATAAAAAAATCCACCAATACAAGTAGCAGTGATAACAAACAGATGGCTAAGGTTGTATTCTACAGTTTTTTGAAACACTTGTCATTTCTAGGATGACTGCTTCCGAAGATGTTCCAGCTATGGGAAGAAAATCAGGAAGATGCCCATTTCCTTCCAACATTATATAGGAGTAAAAAATATCTTAAAATATTATTATCTCAGAAGTGCCGCAGGAGTTAACTTTTACTTAAAGAATTTTTGTTGTTTTTTTCTACAGTGATTGAATTTTTCTATTTGTGTTCATAATTTAGCCAACCTTTGCTTTGTATTTTCCCATGCTGTAGTCACAGATATATCAACAGATACATAGAAATGTGTAATTGACATTATCTTGTGGTCTGTTTAATTTCCTTGTTATAAGTTACTCCCTTTAAACCTACTAAGATATTTTTTTTCTGGTGTTAATGTATCACTGAGTTTATTTAAAGTTTGCTTTAATATTGCATATAGTAACCCAAATACACAGGCACGCTTTAAAAATATTTAGTTGTATGCGCATTTGAGAAAGGGGAGAGGTATGTGAACCTGAATGCAGGTGCCCAAGGAGGCTGTAAAAGGGGATTAGATCAGTTAAGGGGAGCTGTGGACCACTGGATTTGGATTCTGGGAGCCAAACTCCAGTTGTCTACAAAGAATGATGCAAGGTCTTAGTCACTGAGCAATCTCTCTAGACCAACACACGTGTATCTACAGCTATTTTATAACTTTGCATAGTAATTCTTTAGGGAGTCTACAATATTTTTTGCTTTCTTTGTTTGCTCAGACCTTTCCTCCAACTGTACTAGCTTGTATCTTTTAATTGATACTTATCTTCAGGAAGAACAGGTTTCTAATTTGACAATTACTTCTTTTAACTTACTGGGAACACTGGGCCCATGCCTTCCTTCCTGATTCTGCATTTTATTATTTGTGGACTTTGCCCTTTAGAGTCCCTCTGGCAGCAAGTAAGATTCCGTTGCTTCCTTGTCTTTGATTCTTGCTGGTACATAGCAGACTTCTTCACTTTGTGCACTGGTGGGTTTCATCAACAATTAATCTATAGCAAATTTAGCCATAATCTCCACATTCATTGTCCTGACTGCATTTTCTTTTAGACCCTCCTTGTCTGCCCCAGTGAGCATGGGCTGACCTTTATCCTATTTTCCCAGTGAGCACGCATTGACCTTCATCCTGTGTCCCCAGTGAGCATGCTCTGACCTTTATCTTGTGTCCCTTTGAATTTCCATCCTTTCTCTCTCGCATCCTTTCCCATTCTTGGTCTCTCTGTGCTTCAGACGAATCTTTTCCTTCACTTGTATTTCTCTTGCAAAGGTCTAATGGACTCATCTGTTGACATTTTACATTTGGTTACTACCTAGAAAAGTTTCATAATTCTAATTTAGTTTTTGCCCTTTCCTTCTATATCTTCAATTTTTTTCAAGTGGTCTTTCAATTTTTTTTTTAATGTTGGATTCTGTCTCTTTGAATTGAATATGTGAGGGAGGGACATGTGACTGGCTAATTTTTGAAGTCTTCATGTGCCTTGTGTGTTCTTGATTCTGTTGAGTTTCACTTTTGCTGTCTCTTCCTTGTCCTCTTTTCTTTTTACTATATGCTGAAAGTGATATTTAGTCAATAGCTAGAATATTTTGAGCTATCTCATCCGTTCTCACTCCCTTCTTGCTTCTTCCTGGCCTGTGAATTAGAACAATCTGGAAAGTTCATCCAAATGTAGGATCTAAGGTTTTCCCCAAGGTCACCCAACGGCTTACATTTAGATTACTTTCTGTGGTGAGTTGAATGAGAATGGTCCTCATAGGCTCTTATATTTGAGCATTTAGTCACCTGGAGTGGAACTGTTTAAGAAGGATTAAAAGGAGGCATGATCTTGTTGGAGTAAGTGTGGCCTTGTTGTAGGTGTGTCACTGGTGTAGTGGTGAATTAATTAAACCACTTTGGCTCCTGGCAGGTCGAGTGTACACTGCACCCACCCAAGAGCTCTCTGGATTTGTGAATGAAAGACAGGCATATACCAGCTAATTTTGATATGCCTTGACTAGCTCAGTGGCTGGCCATGTCTAACCCTCTCCTCGTCTAGCAAATACTCCTCTACAGTATTCCTGAGTTAACATCTTTTAAAATCTATATCTCACCTCTACTACACCAGACACAATCAGGGAAGTGGCCCCTAGGGTCACTGTCTTAGATTCGTACATGTTGATGGGCCTTTAAGTTTTATATTTCTGCTTATTCTGGCTATTCTCTTCTCCCTCACCTCTCTTTTGGTACCCTGCTTGCTCAATGTAAAAGTCCCAGGTCCTTCTCCTTGAGCAGCCATTAGCTATATGGCAATTCTTTATTACCAACTGAATCCAGGTGGGGCAGAAACACTCAGGTTTGGAAGGGTGGCTTTGGGAACCAAATTAAGACAAAGCATTAGAACCAGTTCCCAACACAGTGGGGTGGGCTTTGAGGTTTCAAAAGCCTACACTGGACCCAGTGTCTCTCATGGAGATCAGCATGTTAGGTTTGCATCTACTTTTTTAACCCCACGTCTACCTGCCTGCTGCTGTGTTCCTCATCATGCTAATAATGGAGTAACCCTGTAACATTGCAAACAAGCCAGCCCCTAATTAAATGCTTTTTTTTTTTTTGTAAGAATTTCTTTGATCTTGGTGTCTCTTCCTAGCACTACAACAGTAACTAAGAAGATTTCCTTTCCCCTTGCTTTGGGGTGTGGCATCCTAATCCTAAACCAAAGATGGCTGGAGTCCAGCTTTTCCTTTGTCACCCCCATTCATCTGTCAAAAGTTTTTATCAGTTTTTAGTTGCCTCTCTTGAATCAACAAATACCAAGAGCACACCTCCTGAAGGTCTCGTGTTCTTGGATAAGGGCTTTTATCACTCCTATATCTTTACCTGGACATTTTTCATAGTTTTGCTTGCTCCAGAATGCTTTTGAAAATTACAGACTTTAGTTTTTTCTAACCCTTTAAGCTGTCTTCATCAGGTACGATTGACCGGGATCATCTGTCTGCTGTTAAGTGGCATCCTCAGTGCAGTTAGGAGGCTTACTGTTTTCCCTACTGTGTGTTTCCTCTTACACATGATTGCCTGTCTGTTTGGACCCTTTTAAGTAAACTGACGTATACAAAGCTTCAAGAGGAATAAAAATCACATCCTGAATGCTCCTAGAAATGTAATGTGTGCTAGTTTTCTTCATTTTGTTGTTTGCTAAAATGACCTGCTGTGAAAAAAATCCTGGGTGGCTGTATCATCTACTTCCTTACTAGAGATAGTAAATGTAAAACATAGCAACTTGGTTTTCCATAGTGTATTATTAATGTGCAGGGTTACTGTGCACAACAGGCTTTTACCCTCACTCTTCCCTTAACATACACATTTCCAAATCATTAGCTGTATTCCTTAAAGGAACCCTTGCTTAAGTACAATTTACCAGATTTATGGACTCTACATAACCCAAGGAATTTATTTCAATTCTTAGTATTCCTGACAGGGTGAGTGTGTAGATTTTTACTTGAAAAAGAGAATGGGATGCATCTGTCTTTAAAGGAATATGCAGTGCATTCATCCATATTTTCTTTTTTACATTCGTAGACATAATCATTATTTCCATCAGGGTAGAAGGGGTGTGTGCTAGATGCAGTGTGGTTAGGCTGTCTAAATGAAGATGGATGAAGGAGCAGCCAAGTGAAACGTCCAATTCCTGGCTCTAAATGTAGCCTCCTCCTCCCTCCACTTACTGATATTGGCAAGACATTGTCTAATTTGGGAAGCCGTGCAGAAAGGGGAATACAAGTGCACTGAATGAAAAGACTCCCATGTTTGCTCCTATTGTCTCAATAGGTTTCATGGAATTTTGGAAGTGTCTCTCAAAACTGTAATGATTTCCACAGTAAAATTAGTTTTAAAATTGAGAAGCAGAAAATTATGACAGTACATACAGAATGTGATATATGATCAGATCTAGTAATTTAATGGATACAGACACTGAGACAGAAGCAAGCATAAGCTGCTTCGTCACTGACAGAATTGGCTGAATTGATTCCCTGATTCTAGGACAAACTCGGGTGAAATCTTGCGTCTGTAGCCTGGGAGGCTATTTCCTGGCCCATGTAGGAAATGTGACTTCAGTGTGTAGTGATGACTTCTGTAAAGATCAGCTGAGAGGACACATTTAAACCTGAGAAAACAGTTCAGAGCATGTGTCTGGTGTGTGTATAACACTGAAGGCAGGGCAGACAGCCAGGGTCAGAATGTGGAAGCTTCCAATCAGGAAGCAGTTCAGTTTGCTAGGTGGAATGAAATGTTTGGGTTGTAACTCACAGATAAAAACTAAAGTTCGTGGTAGGGATGTTCTAAAATGACATACACTCTATAAATTGTGTTTGATATATGTGTGTCAGTGTTATGCCTTGTATGTAGTGTACACACACGTGGTGCATGCACATGAGTATGAGAGGGCATGTGGAAACCAGAACAGGATGTTTGGACATGAATGCCTTCTTCTGTCTTCGTCTGCCTTATTGCTTTGAGACAGTTTGCCACTGGACTGGAAGCTTCTGTCCCAGCGGGGCTGGCTGGTCGGCAGGCTCTATGGTTCCACCCTTCTCCACGCCCCAGTGCTGGAGTTACATGCACTCACAGACATAAGCATTCATAGGTGTTTTACTTTGGTTCTGGGGATCAAACTCAGGACCTTATGTTTGCAGAGCAAGTGTGCTCATGCACTGAGCCATCTCCCCAAGCCCTGATAACTACTTAACACCTACCATTTATTAAGGCTTTCGGTGCCATACACTACAAGTTACAGCTTTTGCTTCATTTAATCTTCTCAGAGATCCAGGAGTTCAGTGATAACACTATCCCCTCTTTGTCAACAACATGAAGAACAACAAAAAAATCACAGATTAAGATAATTGGATTTCTCACAAATTATGTAGGCATCTGTTTATTTAACCTGTCTATACCACCATTCAGTCCTTTCCCTGTGCTCTTTAACATCCATTTCACCTACCTAGAGCTGTGTCTGAGAAGGAAGAAAACCTATCTTTCATATTCACTACTGAGTCTTTGCTTCCAAGCAAAATGCCCATTTACAAAAGTGAATATTTATCAGTTAAATTAACAATTGAGTAAGTTAAAATATCATTCCTTATAAGAATCACCCTTATACACAGTATCTGCTTCATTGTGACTTTAAAAACTATAGGCTGTGTCTTGTTCGTATGATTCCATAGCTACAGGCACAAGCCTCTACCTTCTTGACCTTAATCATTAAATATTTCCGTTTGCCCTTGAGCTCATGGTCTTCAAGTTATTATGAAATTTTTAGAGTTATTTTTCAATGTAGAGCCATTTGTGTGCTGCTGTAAGTCACTGTATTTAACAATTATCTTTTCAGCATCAGTCAGTAATATTCAGAAAGATTTAAGAACCTGTGACTTTGGCTTAAGTAAGAAATAGCATAGCATTCATTTGTTATTGAGACAGTTAAAACTGCCTCAGAAATCTGCATCAAGATGTAAAATAATATTATAGTACATTTGCATAACGTAATTATCTTCTCCGAGCTGCTTTCCATCACATCCATCATTTTATTTTATGTTTCCGTCTGGCAGAGCCTTGGTGAGCTCTAAATTCATGTTGCCATAATACTATCTGACTGAATACCATGAAAACCCTGGTATAGGGATAAAAGAGTAGCCTTCCTTTGTGTGACGGCAAATGAGCTGCTTTCTCATATATTGTCTTAATGCACCTCATAGCAGCACATGATCAGAGGCGCATAGTTACCATCATCATCATCTTACCCATCAGCAAGTGGAGCCTCAGCAATTCTTAATAGTGAACTTTTCTCAAGGTCATCCAGCTTACAAGAGAAGAAGTTACGTCTCCATTTGGGAACTCTGGATTTTAACACTTGGATTTACAAGTTTTTCTTCTCTGTGACACTTTGCAAGGTATAAGATTTATACCTCATGATCTTAGAGTCTTTATTTGACTTTGCTTTTTTGGTAGCTCATGCAACTAATCTGTTCTAAATGTCACAAAAGGATATTTATCAGCAGAGTGTCTCTCTAATAGTGTAATGTATCCATCGTGCTTTCAGGGCTTATTGTTATTGGTTTTGTTGATGTGTATATGTCTGTGCAGAAGAGTATGTCCTTGTGAGTGTAGATGCCCACAGAAGCCACAACTCTCTAGAGGTGGAGATGCAAGTGAATGTGATCCATCTCATGTGGGTTCTGGGAACTGGACTCTGGTCCTTTGACAGAGCAGTAAAAATGTGGTCTTCAGCCCCAATATTATTGTTCAAAGATGTGTGTGTGTGTGTGTGTGTGTGTGTGTGTGTGTCTGTGTCTGTGTCTGTGTCTGTGTCTGTGTGTGTTTCTGTGTGCATACGTATGTATGTGTGTGTGAATATGTGAACTTCTGTATATCTAGGTTCACATACATGTCTGTGTATGTGCATGTAGAGACCAATTAAGGGCACTGGATCCCCCAGAGAGGTTGTTGTCTGCACGTACAGAACACTTGGGGTCTTGTCTCCTTTTTAGTTGCTGTGATAAGACACCATGACCAAGGCAATTTATAGAAGGAAGCATTTCTTTTGAAACTTATAGTTCCAGAGTCCACGCCTGTCATTTTGGTGGCATGGCAACAGGCAGGAAAACATGGTTCTGGAGCAATAGCTTAGAGTCACATCTTGATTCATAAGCCCAAGGCAGAGAGTGACAGCAGGAAATAGTGAGAAGTTGTAAAAACATCAAAGAGTGTCGCCAGTGATGCACCTCCTCCAACAAGGCCACGATTCCTAATTCCCAAGCAATTCCAAAAACTGGGATGCAAGCATTCAAATATATGAGCTATGGGAGGGTCATGCTTTTAAAAACCACCACACATAGCTTGTTCCATGGGTTCTGGGTCTGAACTCCAGCCCTCATGATTGCAAAGCAAGTGTTCCTCACCACCAAGCTTTCTCTCCAGCCCTCTCCTGGTGTAGGTAAATAACAATTATTGCTAACATCCATATTTTGACTAGAGGAAGACGGCTGTTTCTCTGAACCTCACCCAGCGAAAGCATTGCCAGTCCTCATGGACCTTAGGCATTGGAGTTCTTGACATGGTCATGTTCACAATACACGTTCACTTCAACAGTTTTCAATACATAGTCTCAGGGAAAAGCCACCATCATTTTTGTACCTGACTTTAATATAAATTAGCCTTATAATTTACTTCTACAAGAGATATTTATAAAAATTTGAGGTTTTCCTGTATAACATAAATTTTAGGGTTTTTTTTTCCATTATCACAGATACTTGATTAGAAATATTGGCATAGATATTGACAGTTAGGGTACTTCCAGTGTTTGGCTGTTAGGAGCTACTGTAATGGGAGTCTGGCTTTATTAGAAAGCCATTCTCCAAATGGGCTATTACATCTATGGCATAAATTCCTAAAAGCACCACATCTATGCCAGTTGTGAAACATGCTGCCAGATTTCTCTACATAAACTTATAGAAGTTTTACACTCCCAACAGGAAGCTAATGTGTTTTTCACATCTGCATAAAATAGTACGTTCTAAGCACAAGACCTTTTAATTCTGCATAAAAATTCACAATTGTACGTGTACATATATGTTCTTTTATGTTTGCTTGCATATTCATGCATGTGTATAGACATGTGCCTATATCTTGTGTAGAGGCCAGAGGGCGTCCTTGGATGTCATTCTCAGAAGCACTATTTACATCCTTTGGAGACACTGCCACTGAAACACATCACTGAGAGCACCAAGCAGTGACTTGTGAGATCTTCTATTTTAACCTCCCCAAATCTGGCAATGCAAGGACAAACAGCCACACCTGGCACATTAAGCTAAATCTTTGAGAATTTCATACATTGCATTTTGATCATATCCACTCTCACAAACTTTTTTTTTTTCAGATCCACTCCTGCCCAACTCCAGGCTCTTTTAAAAAATAAATTATCTATCTTTGTTTTGAGACTATAAAATAATTACATTTCTTTACCTCCTCTAAACCTTCTCATACATCTTTCCTGGTTCTCTTTCAAAATCATGGCCTCACTTTTCACTAATTGATATTCCATCGATGTGTCTGTCTGTGTGTGTGTATGTGTGTGTTTCTAAATATAGCCTGTTCAGTCTGTGTAACATTAGTTATATGGATGTTTTCAAGGCTGACCATTTGGCACGGAACAGAAAGTTTGTATACCCTTCCCTGAGGAACGCCACCTCTCCTGCTCCCGGCTTTCCTTAGTTGTCAACAGTTCTTTGTGTAAGACTGAGGACTTTGTGTAAGTCTGAGGGCTTTTCTCTATTTAGTTCTGCATGCTCATTGTTTGTTAGCCCCTTGTTCTGCTCATGCTTAGGCAGTCACATTGATGAGACTTTGTGTGTAACTTCTGATATTTTAAATACCATGCCCTCTGATTTGTGTGGTCCAACTACTCCTGGGTTTGGGGCTCATCTTTTGGTGTTTTTGACCAGCAGGAGTCCTACCATTACAGAAAACCCTTTCATTTTTTCCCCCAGAAGGTATCACATGCCAATACCTCCTTAGGCCACAGTGAGACTTGCTGTTCATCTTCACCTCTCTAATGTTCTTCTTTTGTCTGCCCTGAGCTTGCTCAGGTCTTTTGTATGCTGTCAGGACCCCTTCAAGTTCCTATGCACAGCTTCCCTTTGGAGTTGAAAATACTGGTTTTCTTGAAGTCATGCACTACTTGACTATTGCAGTAATTCTTCCCTAGCTTTGATGAAGACCCAGGTTCTCTGGGGAGGGGGTTGTGATGTAGATGTCTGTGTAGGCTGAACATTCCTCAGTCTCTTGCTCTCTACAGATGGGCTAGTCGTGGTTTTCTGTGTTGATTGGCATTTACTGCAAGAAGATTTTCTGATGGCGGGTGAGAGATACACTAATCTGTGTGTATATCAATAAGTCATTAGGAATCATTTTAGTATGATATTCAATTAGCAAAACAATAGTACAAGGTTTCCTTTTAGGGCCTATGTACTATATAGTCGTCTATTCTTGGCCTGTTAACACTTTGACATATGACAGAGCAGCAGAGAAAATATGGGCAGGGATAACTAATCCTATATGTCCAACTGAGGTCCTTGTATTCCCGAGGCAAGCACAGTACAGACTGGGATATCTCCTTGTTCCATATTTGCTTTTAACAATGGATTTTTAAATACAAATTGAAAAATTCTTAATTGCATATAGGCTTGAGCATCTTCTCTTTCTATGCTTTATGCCAAAATGAATGAGAACCTCCCAGTGCTACACTTTATCATTAGGCAGCACATCACAGCATTTCTGTTCTGGTACTGAGCATAGATCTCACTTTGTCAAATTTTCTCACTTTGAATATCTCAAAGGTGAAGGCAAAGGTTGGCAGAGTTCTGTCATAGACCACTGAGGGTCTTTAACATGTTCTCTACTTAGCAGGTTACCATCCTGTCTCAGACAGCCCAAGGAAACTACTACCTAGGTACAGAAAACAAGTGTCTTACAAAAACTTTGCAATTCAAATTCAGCTTCAGCAATAGAAATCGTTTATGCATCTTAATAGGTTTATTGAGCAACCAAGAAATCAGAAGACAATTATCATTAAGGGTAGAGAAATAGTCTGTCTATCAGCACCGATTGAGCACATTCCAAAGAGATTTTACACACTTATCCTGGGCATAGCCGATGATGAGACAAAATTGCCCTGCCTGATTTGTGTGCAGATGTTTGCCTGCATCTTACCATTCTCCCTCTCCTATGCTGTTGGTGTTATTATCTCTGCCTAGTTCCATCAGATGAATGCAGTGGCCTTCTGAAACCTGAAGAAACCAGCTCCTGCAGGCCCTTGACTGGCTTTACGTAATCGCATGTTGTACTACTTCATTGGAGGAGTTTCCTAACTCCACCCTGTAGTCTGTCCTCAAAGTCACAACAAGTAATAGTGTCAGCTAAACATGATTATTGACAGTCATATTTAGAAGTCAAGGAAGTGAATCCTCTTCCAGATTTCACCATTGAGTAACGAGCATGCAGATTGATTAGCAGAGGACTCTGTGAAGAGGCCAATTGATTACCAATATTTAATGAAGTCCTTGAGAAGAGTGAATCACCCCACTCATTGATTGATACCTCGTACTTTACCTTCTGCTAATGGTGGAGATCCCCCCCAACAACAAACACACACACACACACACACACACACACACAC
>NW_022196895.1:39630011-39652982 GCF_008632895.1 Mastomys coucha | reverse complement strand
CTCACTCTGTAGACCAGGCTGGCCTTGAACTCAGAAATCTGCCTGCCTCTGCCTCCCAAGTTCTGGGACTAAAGGCATGCGCCACCACAGCCCGGCTACCTTTTGTTTTCTTAATAACAAAACCCAGTAGTAAAGTGATCTGAGAGAAATGGGAAGAGTGTGTAGTTCTGTCGGATCTTTGTGAAGGAACATATTTGAGACCTGAATGTTAGCATTACACTTAACCATTAGACCACTGGGAGGCTAGAAACAAATCAAACCTTCCCAAGTGTATTCTATCTCTGTACTTGCTATGTCTTGTAGTTCTATTGTAGGGTAGTTTGGCTTTTGCTATTGTTTGTTTTTTTATATCCATTATCACATTCCTGTTGCAAGAAAATTCCATGCATGTCAAAATTTCTAAAGGATGCTAGTCAGAAGTCTCTCTTTTGGAAGATTCAAAAACATATCTCTAACAAATGGAAGATGTAATTTATTATCTTGTGTAAATACAAATCCAATATCTTTTGAGTACAGAGACTGGGCTGCATTCAGGCATGTGCAGTTCATCAGTCTATGTCTTCCTTTCTCTCAGTCTCCTCTCTTCTTGACTTCTGTGGTCCACCATGGATTAGCTCTTCTCTTCTTTTGCAAGGCTGGTTCTAGCAAGTCCAAGTAAGGTCCCATTCACACCAGCAAAACAATTTTACCCAAACCCCAGGGATTGAGTTGTACTAGAAATAAATTTAGGGAGAAAGAAGGATGGGGGAGGAAAAGGTAGAAATTAGAGGTAAAAAGAAAGGAAGGAGATGGAGAAAGAGGAGAATGGGATGGAGTAGAAAGTAAGTAGTCTGTCTGTCCAAAAAGCATAATATTTGGATTTTTTATATGTGAATCATGCTTTGAGACATGTTGGAGATAGGTGGAAAGGGAAGGGCTGTTGCTTCTGTAGAAAACAGAAATTAAAATGGAAGAGTAATAGTAATTTAAGGTGGTTCTATTATCAGAAGAATGGAGAGATGACAGGAAAGCAAATTTTTCTATTCATGCTGCTGATCCAAAGTACACTAGACTGGATCATTCACAAACCGAATTAACAGATCCACACCCTGGGAGCTGGGAAGTCCATGGTCGTCAGTGCACCAGAACATTTATCTGGTGAGAGCACACTCCCTCCCGTTACGTGACATCTTCCCGCATCTTCACTCTTGAGACTCTTCTATCACTGGCAGGATTTGTGAGAGTGGCACACACTCATCATGACCTAACCTCTTGCCATCACGACCTAACCTCCGCCCCTCAAGACCTGACATCTTAAAAACATTACTGTGGAGCTGGGTTTCAGCATATGATTGTGGGGAAGGGGAGACTAGCAATCATACCACATCAGGATATATACATACATACATATACATGTATACATGTGTGTGTGTGTGTGTATATATATATATATATATATACATATATATATATATGTATATATATATATATATTTGCTAACCAGGAGGCTTTATTTTCAAGCCAAGTAGGACTGTCCTATTACACTAATCCTGAGAGTGAGTAAGGGAATCAGCATTCTCTTCCTCTTTAAAATACACTGTCCCATGACTCAGCCAGGCACCACTTTCTCCGGTTATGAAGTACATGAACTTTGGCTTCTGTTAGATGGTGCAACCTGCTACACAGGCCCCAGTGTCAAAGCCATGTCACCATCTGACGTTTTTACTTTCTCCTGGTGTGGAATTGTGACCAAGAGTTCCGTGCTTCTACTAAAAGCAACTGGAGAAGCCGTATTGCTGGAAAACATCATTTTAGAAGATTAGAGAGCTGCCAGCAGCGAGGAGACCGGGAAACTAAAAACTCAGAGAGAAAGGAGGTTGTCTGAAGATCTGCTGTTGCTGTTCCCTTGGAGGCTTTCTGATTCTTGGCCTGAGATTGGCCTTGCTCAAAAAGCAGTGAGGAGACACGGAAACCCTCAAACAAAACAAAACCGAAAACCAAAATCCAAAACTAAACCAAATCAAGAAAACCCAAAAAGTTGAATCTCGCCATACAGACACTGAATTCCAATGCTGCTGCTCTGTCCTCAAGGACTATTTCCATCCCATTTCCTAATTTTCTTCCAGGAAAACACACACACACACACACACACAAGCACATGCACACGTAGACGAGTGTGTGTGTGTGTGTGTGTGTGTGTATGTATGTGTGTGTATGTGTTTCTAAATCTCTCTCTTTTAACTTATAACTTATGCTCTGTCAAGTAACTTCTTCAGCTCCATCCCCTGGTTTTGTAGATGTCTTTCTCTGGATCTCACGTAATGCTTGCCATCCATGCACTTTCAGTTCTGAATGCTTTGACTTCTTAGACAACTCTTTGTTTTTGATGTTCTTAACTTCTGTGCTTATATTTTCTATCCTTATTGAACTCTTACTTTACAGCCGTAATATAAAAATTCCGTACCCAATAATGTCCAAATATAAATATGTTCGTGAGTCTACTTTGCTTCATGCTACTTTGGTCCCAGTAAATTTTCTACTTTGGAAATGTACATGGAAGAAGCTTTTGAGGTCTGTGTGAAGAAGGATATTGAATGCCCCCTGGTCTCCGCTCTGTGGCTGAAAGCAGTGGTCTTCTCTAGTCAATATTTTTTGATTATCATAGACAGGATGCATTCAGATCCACACATATACAATACCTACTGCGAACATTGCTTCTAATCTTTTCATCTCCTGGCAATTTCTTTACATTACTCTTTCTCCATTTTTACCACAGGCCAGAGTCTGCTTCTACCTCATTTCTCAGTTGTAGTAGTGATCTGACTGCAGCCCAGCTTGACTTGCTAGCGAGCCATCTGCACAGGCCACACACATTGGCAACCCTACAGCTTAGTAAGTGAGGTCTTCCCATAGCTTAAACTTTCTTTCTAGCTTTGCTGTCCTCAAATCTCCTTTATTCTACAGAAAAACATACTATTAAACAGTGTTCCCCCTACAATATAGAATGTAGTGGGTACATATTACATGTGCTTTATTATATTAGAATCACAGCATGAACTAAAACCCCTGGCAGTAAGAGGGAGTGGGTCAGTTATAGGAAAAGGTTTGCAGTAAATAGATTATATAGCATGAAATCTCATCACCAGAGATTGTGATGAATGTGGTTCAATCCATATTGTGAGAGTTCAGTAAAGGAGATATTGTTTTGTGGGCCACAGGGAACCAATGCGAGTAATGCTGTATTAATAATGGTTTAACTAATGTTTGTCTATAACTTTCCAAAGCAGAGATGAAGGACAGTCCTGTCCCCTGAAGTGGGACAGTGTCGGTCTCCATCAATTTTGTACTTAAACTTTGTTGGCACTGCTTTGTGCCCAATGACCATAAGGGATTCATTTTCCTATTATGCTGTGGTTGCTTAACCTTTACTGAAGCAGGAATGTGAAGGATCTCCATGGAGCGTTGTGATGTTCTTGTCTCCTTGAACACTGAAGCAAATGTCATAATATTCCACTTCTATATTTGTCACTGAATCTGCTGAGGCCTTAAAATGTGTAATGTAATACACAGAACTAAGGATTATTCTGTATAATCTTCTCAGAAAAAAAAACATGTTTCAATTTATATATAACTTATGTCTCCATATAAATCAAGGAGGCATGCCAGCATTTAGACCTCAGCATCTATAAATCAGTATATGATAAAGTCTCTCAGCTTGTGCACCCTCCCTCTCTCCCTCCCTCCTCTCCCTTCCTTTCTTCCAGGCCTTTCTCTCTCTAACACACACACATAGACACACACACACACACACACACACACAGAGTCTATTCAATTGTGTAACAATAGGGGAAGAAAAGAGAAAAACAAGACTATCTTTGCTGCTCAGAAGCTAGGAAGGAACATAAACGTTGGGCCCAAGGCCCAGGAAAGAGACGCCGCAGTTGGAGCAACGCCATTCCTGTTACATAGATCCCTCACACAGAAGCCGATTCATCTGGCACTCTAGACAGGAAATGCGGAAACTGGTAAAACCAACCTGCAGACCAAGAAAAGCCATTAACAAAATGTCCGTCATACACTACAGCTATCTTGACAGTGTTCCCTCTCTCATAGCGCTCATGGAAGCAAGCCAGGCATTTTCAACTGATTTTTCTTTTTCTTTTTTATACTATCTAGTGCCAAATATTTTTTTTCTTTTAGCTATTGTTAGAGAGCACTTAATTGCGTTGGATCATGGCAGCTTTCTAAAACTGCCAAATTCAGGCCAAAAATCATTCCATAGGCATCCTGGGCATTAATACTAATCACATCTAGCCTGGATCACTAACAAACATCCCTTATTTGAGAATGAGGAGATAGAGTACTCTGAACATGACATCTAAAAATGGCCACGAGTAAAACAAAATGGCCTGATTGCTTGTACTTGTATTATTCTGTGCTACAAGCCCATCAGCCTGCCATGTAGCACTGTAAACACAACAAATGTCACAGTTCTTCATGTACCGACTCCACGCATGCAGATTTTCCATAAATGACAGGAAACAAATGGAATTTCTGTTCCTTAGAAAATGGTTTCATTTTCCATGCTTTACTCTCTTTCATCGGTTTTTCATTCATTCATTTGGTTCGTTTGTTTTCTTGAGTATTTCATCAGATTCACTCTAACAAATCAAGAACACCGAAGAGTGACTTGGCCATACTAAGAGAGAAACGTCTGAGGAAAGTAGCATGAAGGCTCTATTGGGGAAGCCTAATCATGAGGCCAAATTAAATGTTAAACCATAAAGGCTGCAGATGGGAAGAGCCAACCACGTGGAAGGACAGAGGGAGGCAGGCAGGGAGAATGGCGAACAGCAGCTTTGACAAGCACAGCCTCTCAATTTCACTAGACAATTATGGGACCAGGAAGAATCTTGCTGGCGGCTCATTTTTTTCCAGAGCTTCTTCAGCTCTTGACGGGCTGGCCTGGCATAATGATGGCTTGTGATATACAGAGGCCATTGAAGAGTCAGGCTTGTTTTATTTTAGATGTACAGGATATGAATGTCAGCCTGTGATTGACCACACAAATTAAACAAGAGGTATCCAAAGCGGGATCAAGCTGCTGGCATCCCTCTTGCAGTCTCTAGCCAAAACAGAACATTGAGGGAAAGCTTTAAATTCTGGTATTTCTCCAGCAGGGGTACCAGTAATTACCAACAGAATATTCCACATTAAACTTTAGACTGGACACAAATGATCATAATTTAACATCAAAGACTCATATTCTAGCCTGGGTGTTATGAAATTCAATATGTTAATTGTTCCTAAAATTGATTAGTCAACAAGGGTTTGCAGTGGTTTTAGGAGGAGGCAGTTATTTGAGAAGGGCAAACACCAAGGATATGCTTGATGGGGGTTTGGGTTTTTTTTCAAATACAATTTGTCTGATCAGAAATTCTACTCAAGAATTGATTTCAGTTCTGACTGTTAGAACCTTTCAGTTAACTGGAAACATTTGCATTCCATCGAAGTATTGACTTCACAATTCTAAAACTAGTTTTTCTCCATCTCATTACACTCATTCATTCATCCTCTCTATGTGAATGTGTGTGTGTTAGCATGTGTGTTTGTGTGTATGTTTGCATGTGTGTGTGCATGTATGTGTGTGTATGTGTGTGTTTGCTTCCATGTGTGTTTGTGTGTGTGTTTGTGTGTCTGTGTGTCTGTGTGTTTATGTGTGTGTTTGCATGTGTGTTTGTGTGTATGTGTTTGCATGAGTGTATATGTGTATATATGTGTATGTACGTATGTTTGTATGTGTGTTTGTGTGTGTATGTGTGTATATGTATGTGTTTGCATTTGTGTTTGTGTGCGTATGTGTATGTGTGCATTTATGTGTGTGTGTTTGCTTGTGTGTTTGTGTGTGTGTTTGCATGTGTATGTGTGTGTTTGCATGTGTGTGTATGTGTATGTATATGCGTGTGTGTATGTGTGTGTGTATGTGTGTGTGTTTGCATGTGTGTTTGTGTGTGTGTTTGCATGTGTGTGTATGTATGTATATATGTGTGTATGTGTATGTGTGTGTGTATGTGTGTGTGCATGTGTGTTTGTATGTGTGTATATGCATGTGTGTGTGTGCGTGTGCATGTGTGTGTGTGTGTGTGTATTCATGGGTCAGAAGACACTTTGCAGTAGTTAGTTCTGTCCTTCCAGTACACTATCCCTGGGATCAAGTTCAAGTTGCCAGTCTTGGCAAAGCATCAAGCACTTTCACCAACACTGCCACCTCATAGACCTTAAAACTTAAATTTAACTAATTAGCATAAAACAAATTAAGGCTTTTGAAAATAATAGAAGCAGGTCATAAGAAAGGTCCTTTTTTTAAGATATTAGATTTCATATTCCTTTCTCTGTTCCTGAAACAGAAAGATTAATTTAAGATTACTGTCTTTTTCTATTATGAAGCAAGGTATGCAAAATGTCCTTACCATCCACAGTCTAACATAACACCCACCTATTTTATTCATTGCTTTTAGGTGCTTAATGATGAAAAGGAAAATGATGTGTAAGGTGTAGCTCTGACAGAGACAGGTGAGATGCCTCAGTGACTGCTCACCACTGTGTTATCATGTCAGACATCCAGCTGTGATGGTGATATCTAAAATGGATAGAGACAGTCACTTCCACACGGGTTTGCATGCATTAGCCTAGTCCATCAAACAGCTCCCCAGCAGGTAGAAATTGAAAGCCAGGCCAAAAGAGTTAGGATGCTCAAGGTCACACAGTTAGTAGCTATTGAGAGTTGCTCTCTCAATCTGGCTTCTGAGTCCAGTCATTTTTAAGATAACAAACTATACAATCATGTTTGTTGTTACCTAACCCTAAATGTAGAAAAAGGGATACAACTTTTACTAGTTCTACCAAATACATTTTGTGTGTAATTTTACCTACTGGATGCAAATCGATTGCACAAGTGTGTTCATAGGCTATCGCTTCTAAATCTCCTTTCCCTCTTTATCCCTCTCCTCTCCCAGTAAGAATACATTTGCTCTCGTGTCCCTTTCATTCTACCACCTTAACTTTTTCCACTTCTTTGTTTAATTAGAATCTAATCACATCGTTTGTGTCAGCCCTTTCTCTCCTCCTAGCCACTCCCTCGTTCCCCAAGCCCACCCTCGTTCCACCCAGCTGCCATCCAAGTTCACAACCTCCACTTTTTAAATCATTGTTGTGAATTTGTTAGGCAGCTGGGAGGAGCAAGAGTGGACTTAGGAGAGCTAGGAGAAAAGAAATATATATACAAGTGTTCTATTTTGATATATATATATAATATATATAATATATATATATTATATGTTTTATACACACATATGTACATATATATACATATATATATGCTTATGTGTGTTGTATGTAATTTTAGGTAAATATAAATGAGACTCACTTATGTACTTTTTTCAAGAATCCTAATTTCAATACTTTTTTCTCCCTCCCTCTCCTGCTGTACTCTTATCTTCTCTTTCCCCAAGTTCTTCCTTCATATAACCTGTTTCCTGCCATTCACCTCTTTAGAGCTCCCCTTCCCTGTTCCATCTTTACTATCCTGGCTTCTGCAGCTACCCCAGGTTATAGACTCACATCTGAGGATTTGGATCTAGGAACTGCCCATGTGAGAGACCCTGTGACATTGTCTTTCTGGGTCCCTGTTACTGACTCAACATAATCTTTTCCAGTTCTATGCATTTACCTGCAAGTTTCATAATTTTCTTTACAGATTAATGCTGTTCCCTTGTGCACACGTGCACATTTTCACTTCCCATTTGTCAGGTGAAGGATGCTGGGGAATTTTCGTTCCCTGGCTGTTGTGTGACTGGAGTGGCTAAGACCACTGCTGAGCGAATGACCACCTTCTGCTTTCTTTGTCAATGTCTTTCTTCGGAGATTTAAAGTGCTTCTTGTAAGGCCTTTCCTCTTCTTAAATATGTTTCTTCAAAGATCTTTCCTTTCTTTGTGCTTATTGTTTCTTGCCAATTTTTCGTTTGGAAGAACTCTCTAAGTGCAAGAGTCGGATCCTTAACAACCCCACTATAACTAAGCCTCCACTTGTGCTTTTTGATGTTTGCTTTATGGAACCCTCTAGATTCAGTACATAAGTATTTATGCTTCTATAGCTTCTTGGTTATTTTTTCTCTTTCTTAATATGCAGTAATGCTACTTAAATACCCTTAGTTATTGAAACTAACACCTATTTGAGCCCTCTATGTGGTTATTGGTAATTTCTAGATGAAGGTTTCTGAAGTCTTCCTCTGACATGTAACTATTCCGGGAGCTTGGTTTCTGATATGAACTGCTCTAATATTCTCTCATTTCACACACTTCTTGTGTGCATGCACTTCTTGGGTGTCCATAGTGCATTTGTTGAGATGAATGTTTCTTCCTATTTTAATTTTTCTCATTTATACTGTTCTTTTGGTTTTGCTCGTTCATGTGAGTCTCCCTGGTGGGTCATCTTTCTTTCTCCTGATGCTTCTGTGTGAGGTGACAGCTGTAGTTACTTTAATGTTTGCCGCTAGTCCTGGCATTAACCTGTGAGAGGGATCACGTGTGTGTCTCATGTGTCCCAGATAAGGTGTAAACCCTGTGACATTATGGAACTGACTGGGGGTGTAGAAATGTTGAAAAGATGTTTGAAGGTATAGAAAAAGAGGGTTAGTCCTAAAAGTTTTTCTGGTGACATAGAAGTTAAAAGTAAAACAGCTTAATGATTAAAGTACAAAATTGAAATAATATAAAGAGATACAAAAGAAAGTAGATAAATAAATATGCTATTAAAAACAATCTATGGTGTGAAATGGTGTAATGTCCTTGGTATTTCTTTCTCTCCCATCCTGGGTTGCTACCTTCTCCAGGCTTACGGAGGGCTGATGAAGACTAACAGCCTGAATACCTCAAATAAACATAGTTCCCTGCCAGATGAAGAGGATCTCTGTAAGAACAGGCTATTCTTCTAGAATTCTCTGTGACTAAGTGCCACTGCCACCATCCCTGACCGCAAACATGTTCTAATCTTACCCCCAACCCTAAAAGGATCAAATTTTCCTCTGGCAGAGCTTTCTCCAACTCAGACTCTGGAGGAGTCTCGAAGGCCCATTTGTCTGAGTGCATCTATGTGCCAACAAGAAACCGTGCTGGCCTCCACAGCATACTTTTGGTATAGCTTAGCCTAACCCTTGCAATGGCAGGGAGGGCCTCTTTTGTCAGGTTCAGGTTCCTTGACGACACTTCTGATATGGACCTCATACTGACCACGTCCCTGTCTACTGTTCGCTTTTCAACAGTCCAGATCTTCTCTCTGTGAATCTCCTGGTGTCACTCTTACTGACAGCTCATGGTTACAGCAATTAAAGTTGATGAGACTGAGGCAACAATAGATTCAGTATTCTGAGTGGGCCACAATGCTGGGCAGCCTGTGTCTCTGCTCTGTATAATTAATGCTGATCAACTAGTGGGGGAGTCTGCACAAACAGATTGGTACAGCGGCTCAATAGCTCATTCCTCCTGCTTCTAGCCAACTTTATCCACTAGCTTATGTGATGCCTCTGAACTAAAGTAGGACTGAAGTAAGTTATTGATCACAAAATTGGAAAAGTAGGACTAGGAAATCCAACTGTCTTTCTGAGTCTAACCTCAGCATTACTTTATATCTTATGATCCCATCATGCTGCCAGTAAGTAATTCCTTCAAATTGTTTCCATATTTGTGTTCAGTCATGCATTTATATTATTTTTAAGAGATAGCTTTTGATAGGAGTAGAAATCTTGGCTGGACATGCTTTATATCACAAGCTTGAAATTAATTGTTCATGCTTTCATGGTTAGTGATGAGAAATCTGATGTTGTTTGGTTTGGGTGGTATGCTGCGCTGCACTGGGTTTTCAATTTGACATAAGCCTAGATATATTTGGAGCAAGGGACCTCAACTAAGAAGATAATTCCACCAGGTTGCCTATAGGCAAGTCTATGATTAATGTGGGTGGACCCAGACTACGGGGTATGGTATCTGTCATTCTTAGACAACTGGTCTTAGAAAACTGAGCAAAGCATAAGGAGAAAGCCAGGAATCAGCACTCCTCCATGGCCTCTGTTCAGGTCCTGCCTCCAGGTTCCTGTTTTATGTTTCTGACCTGATGTCCCTTCAGGATTGACTATAAGGATGTGTGATCAGAAATAAACTTTTTTCTCCTCAAGTTGTTGGTTATGATGTTTTGTCACAGCCATAGAATCCTAAGATAGTTGGTGATTGGTATATTTTCATTGAGGTGGTTTAGTTCTTTGTTTTGTATTTTTGGCTTCTTGACTGCATGTTGTAAAGAGATTCTTCTCTTCTACATACCTATTGTGTTTAGATGTCCATTTCTTACTCATAGTTTGGGTAATATTCTGCTGTATTTTCACTGAGTAAGCTGACTACAATGTTAGAGTTTATTTCAGATCCTTCTTCTTCCCCATCAGTTCTGAGGGTTTGTTGGTTCATTTCTTGATGATAACTTGGAGTTCTTTGAAGTTCTGATCATTCTCATCGTTTTCCTTTATGCAAGTTTGAAATGCTGTCTTAGCGTTGTCTTCCATCCTTGAGATGTATCTGCCTGCTTGGTTTTCTTTATTGACAATGTTTTCTATTATGACTTTTATTTCATTGGTTAACTCCTTCATTTTTAGACTTTTTGGTTATGTCTTAATTATGTTGTTAAACTTTTTTTCCATATTCTCAAATGTCAAAATTTTAATGAACATTTTATCCACTTTGCTAGCTTTCTTTTCGAAGCCTTGACTGATTTTCTTAATTCCTTCATCTGCTTATTTTAGGCATCCTTGTGGAATATTTTTAGAAGTCTGAGTTTCTTTTTCCATTATTTCAGTTATCCCATTATCTTTATTTTTCCATGTTGAGGGCATGTGATTTTTGTCAGAGAGTTATTGTGGATTGTTGATTCTTTCTCCCCCCCCCCTTTTTATGCATGTATTTCTTTATTGCGTTTGCACAGCTGTTGGAATAAATTTACTCTCCAGCTTTATTTTTCCACTTTTTTCTTACTCGTTTTAATTGTTTGTACTGCTTAACAGGAAAGTTAACTATACTGTCAGATGTAATGATATGACAGAAGTCCCGCTGTTAACTCACAGTGGAAGATATTTTTGTTTTCCCAATAATATTCTAAGACAATGGTACCAGTGTACTGACTACTTAGTACATACTTTATAGTTTGTTAAAGCTAAGAGTGTCTGTCATTAGTAAATTGAGAAGGGAATGGTCAAGGAGAAGAAGAAGGAAAACATTATGAATGGGATGGAAAGTATATGGACCAGAAGTATGAGATAGAGAGGAAAGCATACTGAAAAACAGGTTTAAAGGAAGAAAAGGAAGGTGTAAAATCCTATTAAGACAGTACTAAGACAACAGAATAGTCAGAGTAGAAAGGTATAAATAGAAATAATAGGGTTTGGACGTTTAACTTAGTGTCAGAGTGCTCACACCCAAGGTTCTAGGTTTGGTCCCCAATATTGAAAATAAGCATAAAATTACAAATTAAATTAAAATAATAGATAAAATAAGAAAACTAATACATTAAACCACTGGTTATATTATAACCTCAGTCTATTGTTTTGGCTGGATGGCCTGATTCCTGTTTCCCTTGAATTGTCTTCTTTATCAGTCTCTGCAGATGGAAGGAAAGGCTACTAGTGTCAGTAAGTCAAACAAGCTTAACCTATGTAGCCTATGTAATGAGAGGGGCTTTTGTGTAGGTAGTCTGTTTTCTCCCAGAATCCCCTAGTATAAGGCTTCCCTACCCTCTCAATTACAATTTGGTCTGCTATTTTGTGGATCATTCATTTCATGCACATGGCTTTATGTTACTGGGGTCCAAATGCTTAAGAAGGCCTGCCTACCTCTGACATTTTCAAGTATCTTCCCAGCTAGGCCAATCCAGAAACTTTGGCAAGTTCAACAGCTTTCTACATTCCACCGTATCTCATTCAAGCAATGGTGGGGATCATACCCCCTCAGGAAATGCTAGGATAGCCTTAAATGATCTCAGTTTCAAGCTTCTGCGTCAGGAACCTTCATCTGACTCTGCCTCGTACCCTGCTAAGCCGAGTCACTATGCTTGCTGTAGCGCCTTCCAGTTGCATCACCACGGCCTTGATACTCTGATGGTATCTAGGATGAGAAAGAGCATCCCATAGGCATTTACTGCAGATGCTAGATCTGAGTTTCTTCTTTGTGGAGAAAATCCTGGCCCTGTTCATTTCAGTTTTCTTTCGCTCCTCTTTCTTTCCAAGAATAGAGACTACTGTTTTGCATTTAAACTAAATTCCTTCACTGAATTGTATAGATGTGGCTTCTTGTCCTGCATTTTACCTGGAAATTTCTGTCATGATTTACAATACGATCCAGTGATGAAAGGCATCCAATTTCTCTGCTGATAGAGAGAAGGGGTTTGTTCCATATTGCACTGTCTTATAGCTTCTGTCATCAGTGTTTATACTGTAGTTATCTTGACCACTGTTATCACTACTCCCAGCCCTTTAAAAATGTCAGATATTCTGAATCAAACTAAATGAAAACAGCCTACTGAGACAGGGGTCTTTATTTTGCTTTGTAATAAACCCTTCTCAGTGTATCCAGGCCCCAAATGACAAGTACTGTCCTTGCTAGTTTGGTCTCTTGACTTACCAGTGCACTCATGCATTCAACTCGTTCATTTGTTTCAGACATATTTATTGACTACTACATGTCATTAACCCAGTGCAGTTCCAGCTTTCACAGGATTCTAACCTTCTGGTGGAAAGGGAACACCAAACATCTGCTAACAATCTGGGACAAACAGTTTTGTTTTGTAAACATGCCCTGAGGGTCAGGCCTTAATCTCCGAAACCAGGTGAGCTTTAGTGGATTCTTACAGCTACAGTAAGAAATTACCACAAACTAGGTTGCTTAAGATGACAGGCATGTATTCTTTCATGGCTCCAGAAGAAAGTGGTGTGAAATCAGGTGTCCAGAGCAATGATTCTTTCTAGACAGAGAGGAGTCTGCTCCTTGAACTGTAGGCAAGTCATTCCTATCTCAACTTCTTGTCCTCTGCATATCTGTATATTTCTTTCAATATTTCTCTCTTCTTGAATGGACACCAATTATTAGATGAGGTCCTAATCTAATATTATGTAAGCTTAGCTTGACCACATCTGCAAGGTCACTATTTTCAAATAAGGGGATACTCCTGGGGAGCTGGAAATCAAACATTATCTTTTGGAGGTCGCAATTTCTCTTCCTACATAAGCTTCCCTGAGACCATTACATTTTAGCTGAGGTACTGATATCAGAGAAAAATAGTTCTCTATGAAGGTAGTGGGCTTGCATCAGTCCTGATGGAGGATGGGATGCCTCACTTGAATATGTAAAGTCAAACATATCTCTCCAGGGAACACAGAAACAAAGACCGAAGCAAAGGTTCTAATGTACAGAATTCTCTCCTGGGAGGTGTGCACATTACTGATTATTTTCATGCAACTCTACTCAATGGAAGTACAAATGGAAAAGAAAGTCCTTGGCTCTTTTGTAATAGGATTTCAGGAGAGAAAGCCCTTGAGGTACAGCCTCCTTCAGAGCCAAAGCCTGAGTTGTGATGCATGGACACAGGCTTTAGACACCACAGTAGAGCTCAACCTTCCTAATGCTATGACCCTCTAATACCATCACTTATGTTTTGGTGACCTGCCAAGCATAAACCTATTTCATTGCTACTTCATAACTGTAATTTTACTTCTGTTATGAATTATAATGTAAATATCTGATATACAGGATATCCAGAATGCAACCCCTGTGGAGGTTATGATCCACATGTTGAGAACTACTGGTTTAGAGTAAGATGGATGGTATCAAACCTAGTTTTGTGGCAATTTGGGCAAGTAACCACAGGTTCTAAGCTATAGTTTTCTTATCTCAAAAGTGAAGACAGCCATATCTTCCTCAGGGTGTCATTGTGAATATTAGGTTTGAAAAGCACATTACAGTAATTTTAAGCATTTAATGAAAATGAAGCATGTGAACAAAGATAGATAGATAGATAATATACATACATAGATGATAGATAGTAGCTAGCTAGCGAGATACATAGATAAATGACAGATACATAGATAGATAGTAGATAGATGATAGATTCATAGATACCTACACAGTGAGAGACAGATACACAGATAGATGTTTACACAGATAGATAGATAGATAGATAGATAGATAGATAGATAGATAGATAGATAGATAGATATTTAGATAGATAACCTGACCTTTTAAAGTTGGTACAGTTCAAAAATATTTCCACAGTGAAAATAGAATCTGGATTGGGAAGATGAATTACCTTTCTCAATATGTACACCATTGGAGGAAGTAGGAAGGCTGTAAATGACATTAGCATTTAATCTGGACACAGTGGAGGATGTGAGCGAACTCTTAGGAATCATTTGAACGACTGACCATATTCATGCTGCTTTATGGACAATAGTCCTTTCTCACAGAATCTGGCAGTGCTTAAGTGTCCAAAACTTTGTTTAAAAATAAAATTCATATACCCGGAGGCGGTTTTAGATAAAAACCTTATTATAGCCAGGCACATTGGCACAAGTGGCTTCTCACTTTAACTGCTCTTGAGAAGGCTGGAGGGAGGAAGTGACAAGACAATAATAAACAGGGAAAGGGAGAAAGCAGACCAGACTGAAGCTCAACCAACAAGCCCTGAAGTGGCCTGGACTAGAGAGAAGCTGGACAGGTCTTATCTCACTCAGAAACAGTCCCATGTATGCATGCTTAGGAACTTCACAATTGGGTCACATATGTGGTTGTCAGAGCTGTAGTCACTTAGAGCACAGGCCTATCATGGGCTGCAGGGGCAAATGATCCGTGAACTCATTGGGGTTGGAAACCCATTCCTCACAGAGCTTTAAATATGGATCATGAAAAAGACTGTGCATGCAATGGAACCCTCTACTCTTTATACTTTTCAAACATTTTGTGCACTTATATATTCATGCAGACACATAGAAACATGTCTGTATGTGTACAAATTCATATAACTATGGAGGAATATATTTTACTTTTACATTAATGACATTAAATTTTGTGTATCATTATTTTGGACTAAATCATATACTTTGAATTCCAGCTTGAATATTGGCCAGTGTAGTTGAACCTATATATTTTAAAGTCACTGAATAATATCTTGTAGACCTCTTAAAGCCATATCTCTTAAGTGGACATTAGTTCACATATAATTTTTCACTTCTAGTGTACAGAGTTTGATAACCATTAAGTCTCTTTATCATCTTTAGTCTACTATAAAATGTACATATCTCTTTAAACTCCATATTGGACAAGGACCTTTATACATTGTTTTTGCAGATCTCCCTTGCAGGTGCTAAAACTGTCCACCAACCCAAATATTCATTGAATAAATTTTCTGTGGCCAAACTCTGCCATTACATACAGTAAGGTGCATCCCTTTGTCCTATCCATAGGCAGGCTGCTCTGTGAGGGTAAGGATAGTCACTTCATGTCTTCTAGCTGCAGTGGAAGCACAATGCCTTGCCCAGAGGGCAAGCTTAGTTGCTTTCAGAGGTGAACAATACAATACAATAGTTTAATTCTCCAGATAGACGGGGCTTAGCCCAATTCAGCAACTTAGGACCTGCCATTCTGGTGCACAGCAGTCTCACTAGGCTTCCTCTCAGCTTCCTTCTGCACTTTCTCTGGTCTCAAACATTATGCTACCATCTCCAGGCTGGGGTTTTACAGAAGATACTAAACTTAGCTCCTTGCTTCCACTCTCTTCCATGTTAATTCTTTTCTATTCTAACTAGCACAGTCAGAGAGCAGAATGCTAAAGATGCTAAAGATCCAGTCAGATTAGGACACTGCTCTTAATAGCCCCAGGGGATGCCTATCCTCTGAGTAGAAGCCAGAATTAATGAAAAGAAGTCTAAAGAGCACAGCGTGGCCTATCCATGCTGCTCTTCCATTAACTCTGGCCCTCATCTTGGCTGCTGTCCTGAATCCCTCTCTCCCTCCAGCCTCCTGTTTCCTGCCTCAAGTTTCAGGACTTGGACAACTCAGACTACTCTGGAGTCTTGTACTAGCTCTTCCATCACTGGAATACTTCCCCCTTACACGCCCACATGGCCTACCCGCTCCCTTCCAGCCTTCAAATATATCCCAGGAGCATAATTCACTCTCTGACCTACATAGGCCAATAGAAAAAATAATAATTTCCTTCTAACAAATCTGTTTTGGTAAAATGTTTGTGCAATGGCTAAAGTTGTGTGAGCATCACAGTGGTGAATGATGCACAGAATATGTAAATGTTTCCAATACTCTCAATAAGAAACATGCATCCTAGCTGGGCATAGTGGCTCACACCTCTAATCCCAACACTTATAAGGCTGAAGCAGGAGGACTGCCACAGGTTTGAGGTCAGTTTGGGTTTCATAGTAATGTCCAGGCCAAGCTATGCTGTAAGAGTAAGATCCTGTCTCAAAAACTGAAACAAAGCAGGACAAAAAGAATGAGAAGCATATAGATCCTAGTAGAGTTGTGACGTGACATGCTTTGCTGTGAGGGGCCAGTTGGAAGGCTTCCTGCACGCTACACTCACAGCTGCTCACCAGAGTCATTATTAAGCACTGTCCTTCTCTTCACAAATCAGAAAATGAAACCCTTTTCTCCCATATGAAATACTCACTTGAGCTATAAGGATACTGATAAATTTATTGTCATGCATAAAATAGAGCCCTTCCAAAATGTTTCTTTCTCCTCCATTCTCCTGTGTCCATGACAAGCAATAGCCTTGATCCATCCTTAGTTCTTTCTGACTTTTCTCATGTTAATTTCCTTCCCTTCAACCCTTCTCTAGTCTCCAGACCACGTGGCAGATCCTGTGTCATCTTCCAAGATTCACTTTGGCCATCTTTTCTGTCAGACGTGTGTGGTGTGTGGTCCTCCCCAGGGATCAGATCTCATCCTCTGTGCACCAATGGTGTTCGTTGAGCTCCTATGGCTCTCATTACATCTGCAGACTATAGTTTATTATTTGCATGTTGGTCTCCCCTGTCAGGAGAGTGCTAGGGAGGATTCATAAATCACACACTCAGAGGTGACTACAACACTTATCCATCCCCCTCCAGAGCATTGAGCAGATAATGCACGTCAATACTTAGCACAATGACCAGCAGTAATGCATGGTCAGTGAGCATGATGAGGATGACAAGCAGCCTGGGAGCATTAATTCTTCACAGCATGAGGGGAGTCAGCAGGTTAGGTGTGGAATTATCTTTACCAAAGCTATTGCGGTCAAGAATATTATAGGCCAGGACTCCAGCATTTTGTAACAGAAAATTGTTGCTACACACACAGGAAATTCTTGAACCTTCTAATATTCTCAGCCATGGAGGAAAATGGTCCCGAGGCTTTATTTTAACAAAGCTGTCTAGAGAGATAGATTAAATCCTAAAATGAAGAAGTGTGCTTCCTGGTTTCTCTTCCAGAAGGTAATAAATCAAAGAAAATACTGAAGGAAAAAATGTATTTCTTAAATATGGATTGCTAACATTTGAGAATAGTGTGTTTAGTTTTCTTGGACCTCTGATGCTATTAGTCCATTACAATGTTTAATGAGAAGATAACAAGCCTCTGCCAAGCATAAATGTGCCCTGTGCCCTCTCCTGGAACAGACATAGAGCTGAGGAAGGACACTGAGACTGTTGACAGAATTCACTGTTCTTCCAACAGCACTGCCATGTTCAACAAACCTTTTGCATTTGAATATCTGCTATGAGCCTCTGTGACCAGCAATCAAAGCAGATTCATGGACAAGCTCAAGGCATCCTTACCTCTTCTGGCCAGAAGCAACAGAGATGCTGAAGGAGGAATGTGAAAGTGTGGGGAATGAAGTTTAGTTTCATGAGAGAAGACAGGATGGTTTCTTTAAGAATGGCAGGCTTTCCTAAAACAAACCAACCCATGGAATTCATTTTGTATATGCCTGCGCATGGGACTCATCCTGGAATATGTCTGTTATACCTAAAGAGTAGAGAGGTGGAGAAGGATCTGGGAGACTTTAAGGGGAGGGAAAAAGAATGTGATCAAAATCAAAGATATGAAAAAGTTTTAATTAAAAAATATTAACTGGTGGAAAAAAAGAAAAAAAACAAACAAATGAAGAAGCAAAGAAAGACAGGCTGATAGAAAACAGTGACTTCTAATGACTCCTAATCTAATGACTCATCTTTATTTAAGCATTGGTCTAGTTGAACCCTGACTAGTTCCTGAGACAGAGCCAGCACAAGCTTAATGCTTAGTTCTACTCAGTTGATTCAAGCAAGTCATGTTTGTAGAGGATGTAGCCTCTAGTATGCACTTCAGGTTCCAGAACAATGTCTCTGCTTTGTTAATCTCAGTATGCACTGATATGCCAATCTGGTGGAGTCCCACCTCATTCCTGGCTTCAGCTGATTATCTGCTTGTAGTTTTTCTCCTTGTATTTCTTTCACTGAATTCTTCTGTGTTATGCCTTTTCCTCCAAAGCAATAGCCAATTCCTGTCATAGAAGTAACAACACAGTAATCATTATAGATATCTTTGGAATGGGGAAGAAAAACCTCCAAGAAATTTGTGGTATCTCATTATCTAACATTTAAAAAGCTCATGCCTGTTTCTCTTTGAACACTTGTCTTTTTATGCCTGCAAATGTGAACTATCTGGTTCTTATTCAGTGTCATAGATCCCATTATATTGAGATTTACTTCCATAAAGTGTTTTGATATTGTTTTCAAATAAGGTATCGAATGAACTTGGAATAGGTAAATAAATAAATCAGTAATAAAAAGACAGTACTGTTCTTCCTCAAATGTGAGTTTTCTATAAGTAGATAGATGATAGATCGATAGATAGATTGATCAATAGATAGATAGATAGATTGATTGATTGATTGATAGATTGATAGATAACTGCAATATTTTAGATACAGTATTCATGATACTTATGTTCATAAACTCCTGGGACAAATCTGTCCAAGCTATAGTGATTTTGCTTCTATATTTCCTGATGCAAAGTTTTCATTTCTTTCTTGATCTTTTGTCTTTAGTCTTGTATTTATAATCGGAGTAGTGGGGATATGAATGTTCTCTGTTTAACATGGTGCCTGACTTTTGTTTTAAAGTCCTGGAACTGTTGGTTTATGCTATTGTTAAACCACAGGGGCTTTTGGGGATGGGGGAGCACTTTTTGGTGTCCTATGTGCTAGAGGTTTGTGTCATCTGTAGCCTCACTAACTCAGTGCTTCTACAACCAGCATATTATACAGGCTTTCACTGTGTCACAAAGCAGACAGGGAAAAACACACAGAGGATTCCACCAAGCATGTCTTGATCATGTTATTAACCTTGCTCTTTGATTTATCGTGAGGGACTTACCTCCTATCAACTGAATCCTTCTCTACAGAATGTACTATAACTGCAAATATCTACAAATGCATAGTTGTGTTTAAAGTCCAAAATAAGGAAATATACATGATGTATGTAATGTGCTCATCGGCTAAATTCATAAACAGAAGATGTTTATTTATAATACAGAGAGGTATGAACATGGGGTGGATTATAATCCTTTTTTAGTTTAAGCTGTGTAGCTCTCCATCCCACTCTAAGCTTTTCTTTTAGGACTGAATATTGCAACAAATTCCTGTTGGAACCTTTGCTGTAATTTCTCTCTGTTCAGTTTGGCACTACACTTAACATCAAGAACAGTCTTCCTCAAAGGCAAGTTTAAGGAGATAGAAAGATGGCTTATTCAGTGGCTAAAAGCTCTTACTGATGAAGCATGAGGCCATCAGTTTAAATCCCAGCACTCACATAAAAGGCCAGGTATGGATGAATGTGTATCTGTTACCCCAGTGTGGTGGAAGTAGGAGATAGATGAATGGAAACAGAGTCAGATCACCAGCCTTGGCTGCAAGGCACCTTTCCCTGCTGAGCCATCTCTCCAGCCCTTGTAATTAAAATGAAAATAAGACAAAATATAAGGATTGCCAGATCTTCTTGATCACCAGCCTAGCTCCAGGTTCAGAGGTTCATTGCGAAAGCCAATGTCAAAGGAATATAGCTAAGAGTGATGATAAGCAGGACACCCGAAGTCATCCTCTGGACTCTATGCAGGTACACACAGGATTATGTACCTGCACACCATGTATAAACGCATGCACACACACACACACACACAGCCCCCAAATTTTTCATATTAATTTCTCCTTAATTTTGAGACTTTCATACATGTATACAATGGAAAATTATCACAAGCACCTCTCATTTCCTCTCTCCAGCTCCCTCCAAATACTCCCAACAGAGACCTTCCTTTCCTGACTTCATGCCCCCTTTGGTAACCCATCGAATCCAATTAGTACTGCCCATGTGTATGTGTGTGGGGTTGGGAGCATCTCCCAGACCATGGGAATCTACCAATGTCTACACACTGAAAAAGGAATGATTCTCCCACACCAACAGCCATCTACTGCCAATAGCTATCAGGAAGGAATGGATCATGAGAGTGTGGCTCCTCTGATACCACTCCTCGATTTCTGCTTAATGAACCTTGTGCAGGTCATATGCAGGCAACCACAATGGGTGTGGGGAAAGCAGCCCTATAGCAGGTTATATCCAGAAGTTTTCATTTCGAATTCTCTTCCTCATCATCTTGCCCTTTTCATTCTTTCCATTCTGTTTGCTGCCCCTTTCTTGATATCCCTTGAGCCTTGCTTGTAGGGAATGACTGTGGCAAGATGTCTCGTGCTTTTAGAGCTGAATACTCAGTCTCTGATTCTCTGCTCTTCACATCTCTCCACTGACTGTTGCCTACTGTAAAATGGAAGCTTCTGTTGAGAGCAGCCCAGATCTATGGGTATAAATGCAAAATGTTAGCATAAAGCTGGACAAGCAGGGCCGTGCACAAAGTAACAGCAAGTTCTGCCTTAGGACCAAGAACCTCCCTAGCCATAGGCTGCAAAGCACGTTTAAGAGGCAGGTTTAAGCCTCTTCTCTTTAAAATATCAGCATCCCAGTAAGAATTAAACAATATGCAAATTCTGTACCTAGGCCACTAGGACTTGCTGTTCTAGATGAGGATCTATGTGTGTGGTTTTTTTTTTTTGGTTCTTGGGTTTTGTTTTGTTTTGGGTTTGGGTTTTGTTTTGCTTGTTTGCTTGGTTTTGGAGTAAGTGTCTCTCTATGCAGTAGAGTTTACCTCAAACACATAGAAGTGCTCCTTCCATGGCCTCATGAATGTTGTGATTACACCACATCTGTCTTAATTGCATATATTCAGTGCCTAGAATGATCTATTCATGTCAAACACAGTGTTCCATAAATTATTCCTGCCCACATGTCCTGCTTTCTAGGTTTTCCTGTCCCTTCCATGTTAGCGTTCAGATTCCAGATTTACAAAGTCCTGTTTTGGTAATGTCATTTATCTACTCTGAACTACCTATTCACAATCATTTGTTCCCACTGTTCAAAGCAGTAGGGGGTCTAAGCAGAAAGGCATCATGGGAACAGAAGCTTACAGTCAGGGCACGATCCCTGCACATGCACTCGAGCATGCACATGACTCTCTTTCTCTCCCTCTCTTTCTCTCCCTCTCCCTCTTTCTCTCCCTTCCTCCCTCCCTCTCTCTCTCTCTCTCCCTCTCTCTCTCTCTCTCTCTCTCTCTCTCTCTCTCTCTCTCTCCCCCTCTCTGGGGAACTGCAATCTGTAGCATCTAGAATATGAAGCTTCATTTAATATATACATTTTGTACTAAGTCAAACTGTAACATAATGTCATATATATATATATGCATAAAATTATTTTCCAGAGATTGTGTCTAAATTGATTTTTGCACATGATTTCCTATGTTAAACAGTCTGTAGAGTTAGCACAATTGCTTTAATAAACACCAAAACCTTTGTTCCAAGATACCAATTCTTACACCGACACACATGCATGCACACACACGCACGTACACACACATGCACACACACACACGTACACACATGCACACACACGCACATACACACGCATGCACACACACGTACACACACATGCACACACACATGCACACACACATGCACACACACATGCACACACACGCACGTACACACGCATGCACATACACGCACGTACACACACATGCACACACACGTACACACACGCACACACACGCACGTACACATGCACGTACACACATGCACACACACGTACACACATGCACACACACGCACGCACACACACATGCACACGCACATGCACACACACACGTACACACACATGCACACACACGCACGTACACACACATGCATTGGCTCTTGTAAGGAAAAAATTTTCAACACAGGATTTTACTTTGTAGTTTTGCAACTTTTTTATTTAATTGTGTGTGTGTATTTGTGTGTGTATGTGTGTGTGTATTTGTGTGTGTATTTGTGTGTGTATTTGTGTGTGTATGTGTGTGTGTATTTGTGTGTGTGTGTATTTGTGTGTGTGTGTGTGTGTGTGTGTGTGTGTGTGTGTGTGTGTAAATGGAACTCAGGGGACAATCTGCAAGGGTTAATTCTCTCCTTCTACCACATGAGTGAGCCCTAAAAATCAAATTCAGGCTAACGGGTTTTCCCCAGCTAAGTGTTTCTCTGTCCTTCCTATTTTTGTAAATGGTCCATATTATTTTGTAGTTTATTGCCATACTATACCACAACACAAGCAGAATGTTGCCCTTATATGGAGTACAGAAAATTAAATGGAGTTTTTCATAATAGCACTATTTACACCATCTATGGATATTAAAGCTATTTTATTCAAGTTTGTGTGTTTTTACCTAATGTCTTAGTCAGGGTTTCTATTCCTGCACAAACATCATGACCATGAAGCAAGTTGGGGAAGAAAGGGT
>NW_022196895.1:39624854-39629968 GCF_008632895.1 Mastomys coucha | reverse complement strand
CCACCCACAAGGGGCCCTACCCCCTTGATCACTAACTGAGAAAATGCCCCACAGCTGGACCTCATGGATGCACTTCCCCAACTAAAGCTCCCTTTTGTGATAACTCCAGCCTGGGTCAAGTTGACACACAAAACTAGCCAGTACACCTAAGTAGTATTACATTAGTCATTATAAATTTTTGTGCTGAGATTATTCTGCCTTTTTGCAAAACAGCTGACATCCTTGGGTCATCTTCTATTTATAGTAGTCTCTGTTTATATTTGGTACTTCACAAAGGTGTCTTCCTGATAGATTTTCTTTTTCTGAATTCAAGGTCTCTGCAAATTGTTTCCAAGGAAACAGCTGGATAGGTTATGTATATTTCACTTATACCTAAAATAGAAAAGCTTGCTCTGAGTTATAAATAAAATTCTATAAAACTCCCTCCAATAATCTGTGTGCTTTTCTGTTCACACCATCTTGTCTTCAGAGCAGTGCACATATACAGCAGTGCCTGCTTCAGGCAGAAGCTCTGAGCTTCTGTGTTCCTTGCTCTGTCTAACCTTGAACACTTCCCGCTGAGTCTGAGGGTTCCCCCTGGTGTCCAGGAGCTGATATATGTAACTGTAACTCCATAACAGTTGTTAGGCACGTTGAATCTAGAGAGAATGTCGATACTTGTCACAGAGATTTACCTTGGCCCATGAGACAATTCATTCTTATGAAGAACTTCTAAATCCAGACAAAAGAATATGATGCAAGGCAGAGCCTCTGTCAAGGAGAGAAAGTACGCTTGACTGTGGTGGGCCTGACAGCTGTGACTGTCCTGGGACTGAAAAGGTGTGATGGGAAGTAACAAGAAGTGACACCGGACCTGGTTTTAAAAAAGATGAAGCTGGAGGGATTTCACCAGGGAGTTGAGGCAAGGAAAAGGAAATCCAGCAAATAGCTACATGACCAAATTCAAAGTATGCAGTAGGTGCTCATCGCCTGCTGGGCTTTTGTCTCTCCCAGCAGGTACTGCTTCTATGGCGCTTCTCTGCATCCCCTTAGAGAGACTGAGTGTTTCTTACACGTGTAGTAAGCGCCCTTCACATCCCTAGACTTTATAAATGTGTTTCTATAATGAAATTTTAATGGGGCATCTAAAAGGAAGTACCACCAAGAATGCCATATTTGAGTTGTATTAATATAAATAGTACCCTGTTTGTATTGGTGGTGTTAAATTTAAACTAATTCCTAATGTTTGCTATTTTCATTAAGTGAAAAAAAGGGGGCAATTTGGTAAGAGCTTTTTTTAAAAAAGAATACACATACAAGGCCAACAACTTACTGTCCTCAAGGTACATAAACGCTGCTACACTGAATACCAACACCTAACACGGGTGTAATGGATTGGAGAGCCGCCCTTCCCCTCTAGGCACACAATAACAATCCCTCCATACAGAGAAACTAGATCTCCAGGTTAAAAAGGTTTAAGTGGTAGCCCTTTGTATTGCATTTCTGTGCCAAACTCATGAGCACACGGCGAAACACTTCTGCATTTGTGGAGGGTTCAGGGGGCTGGAGCATGCCTGTGCTGGCTGGCAGGGAGAATGCACTCAAGTGTAATTCAGACATGTTAAACAGTGACAGCATCCCATTCAAAAGCATCATCTTCAGAAAGAAGAGACACTTAGATAAGCTTTCAAAGCTTCCTTAGGATGGACATTTTTCCAGTATCAATTATTCAGAACTGCTGGAGCATTTGGCTTCACACATGTGAACTCTGGCTATTTCATATCACATCACTTTCAAATCATAACTCAGCAGCAAGAGCCTTATTGGAAAGCTTGAGGTTAATTATGATTTTACTCAGCTTCTAGCTTGAGGCAGAAGCAGCCACAAAGCCAAAGACCCCTGGGAATACTTATCCTGTCAAGGAAAGTCCCACTTCACGCCAAGCATAAGCATATTTTTTTTGCTCTTTTATAAGATATGTTTTCCCTGTCCCTTCTTTTTAATATAAAAGGAGTGATAAATATGTTGGTTCCACCTTTTGTTTTTGCTGGTGTTTATCAAGAGTGTTAGGTCCAAGAACTGTAAATATGACAATACCAGCAATATTTACTAGTCTTTCATCACACACTTCAATGCATTTATTCATTGAAAGCCCAGTATGGTAAGCACATTGCATCCCCAACTTGGCTGCAAGAGAGTAGAAGCTTAGAATATTTAATTGTTCAAGAATATTCAATGAGGAAACTTAATTAATAGCCAGTTTTTATGATTTCAAGTCACAGGTTCTTGAATACCTCCTACCATTCCATTTCATTAACCCCCAGATGTAACTTTTATCCTGTGTGTTCCCTATGTGTAGGCAGCTACATCTGTATCCCACTATCTCCTCGACAAAGTATTACTATAGCTAAGGTTCAGAGACTGGCAGGTGTGTATTTCAGTGTTGCCTCTGGCATTTCATAACTGAAATATGAATTTCATTTCCAAGGCTAACTAACCTCGTTTTCCTTAGTCTAAAAAGTAATGAGTCAATGCTAGAAGGGTCTGACTGGGGTAGTTCAGTGAATTTGTGTCTAGTACAGTGCCAGGCAGTTAGGCAAAGCAGTATGATGTGGGGTTGGCTCCCATACTAGCTGTCTTATCAAATGTTTATGCCTTCCTAATCTACTTGTAGTTTCTCCAGTAGCTTTGGCCATTCCCCCATCCACTGCTTCCTAGAATGTGTTTTCTCTTTGTAGGTATAAATCTCATCTTCTAAGATAGAAGATACTGCTGGGTAGGAATGTCATGGATGCTTCTTAACATCTTTTAAATTTAATCAGTAAATGCAGACTATACATTCTTCAAATAATATTTTTATTAGTGCCTGAGAATTTCATAAAATGAAGGATGGATCACACATCCCAACCCCTTTCAGATCTATCCTTACATCTATCCACCCAACTTCATCCTCATTTGAAAAGGTAAAATGGTTAAAATCAACTTTTATAGTCTACATACTCTTGGATATGGCCATCCATTGAAGCATTGTTAACCTAGCAGGGGCCATATCCTTAAAGAAAACTGAAATTCTCCTCCCTAGTAGTAAACAATTACCAATAGCTTCTTAACTAGCAGAGGGAATCTGTGCTCAGCCTCTCCTTTCCATGATGGGATTTTGCAAGGCAAAAGATTGTGTGGGTCTTTGTGTGCCATCACAACCTCTGTGTCCTAATTAGGGTTATCGTTGCTGTGATGAAACACATCACAACAAGAAACTTGGGGAAGAAAGGGTTTTTTGTTTTTTTGTTTTTTTTAATGTGGCTTGTGCTTCCAAATCAGAGTTGATCAATGAAGGAAATCAGGGAAGGAACTCAAACAGGGCAGGATCTTAGAGACAGAAGCTAATGCAGAGGCTATTGAAGAGTGGCACTTACTGGCTTGCTCCTCATATGGCTGGCTCAGCCTACTTTCTTATAGAACCTAGGACTATTAGCCCAGGAGTGGTCCCACCCACAATGGGCTGGACTCTCCCCAGTCAATCACTAATTAGGAAAATACCCTGCATTCGTGCTCTATAGTCCAATCTTTTTTCTCTCTTTTTCCTTTTTTTATTGGATATTTTATTTGTTTACATTTCAAATGTTATTCCCTTTCCCAGTTTCTACTCTGCAACACTCCTCTCCCCTCCCACTCCCCCTGCTTCTATGAGGGTGCTCCCCCACTGTGCTTTCCTCATTGCCCTAGCTTTCCCCTACACTGGGGCATCAAGCTTCACAAGACCAAGGGTCTCCCCTCTCATTGATGCTAGATAAGGCCATTCTCCGCTGCATATGCGTCTGGAGCCATGGGTCCCTCCATGTGTACTCTTTGGTTGGTGGTTTAGTCCCTGCAAGCTCTGGGTGGTTGGTTGATATTGTTGTTCTTCCTATAGGGTTCCAAACCCCCTCAGCTCCTTCAGTCCTTTCCCTAACTCCTCCATTGAGGTCCCCATGTTCTCTCCTATGGTTGGCTGTGAACATCTATATTGGGCAGGCTCTGGCAAAGCCTCTCAGAAGACAGCTATATCAGGCTCCTGTCAGCAAGCACTTCTTGGCATCAGCAAAAGTGTATGGGTTTGGTGTCTGTATGTGGGATGGATCCCCAGGGGGCCAGTCTCTGATGATCTTTCCTTCAATCTCTGCTCCACTCTTTGTCCCTGTATTTCCTTTAGACAGTAGGAATTTTGGGTTAAAATTTTGGAGCTGAGTAGGTGACCCCATCCCTCAATCTGGGGCCATACCTAACCTCTGGATATGGTCTCTACAGGTTCCCTCTCCCCTTTGTGGGGTATTTTAGCGTATGTCATCCCCACTGGGTCCTGGGAGCCTCTTACTTTCCTGGCTTCTAGGACTTTCTGGTAGCTACCCCCAGTTCTCCATTTCCCCATTGCTACACCTCTCTGGTCAATTTCTAACCCTCTGTACATCTCCCCTGTCTCCTCTCCTATCTGATCCTGCCGCCCCTTTTACACCCCCCCTCCTCTCTTCCTTCCAAGTTTCTCCCACCCTCTACCTCCCGTGATTATTTTGTTCCCCCTTCTAAGTAGGACTGAAGCATCCATACTTTGGTCTTCCTTCTTCTTGAACTTCATTAGGGCCTCTGAAATGTATCATGGATATTCCAAGATTTTTGCCTAATATCCACTTATCAGTGAGTATATACTATGTGTGTTCTTTTGTGACTAGGTTACATTACCCAGGATGATATTTTCTAATTCTATCTATTTACCTGTGAATTTAATGAAGTCATTGTTTTTAATATCTGAGTAGTACTCCATTGTGTAAATGTACCACATTTTCTGTATCCATTCCTCTGTTGAGGGACATCTGGGTTCTTTCCAGCTTCTGGCTATTATAAATAAGGCTGCTATGAACATAGTTGAGCATGTGCCCTTATTATATCTTGGAGTATCTTTTGGGTATATGCCTAGGAGTTGTATAGCAGGGTCCTCAGGTAGTACTATGTCCTATTTTCTGAGGAACTGCCAGACTGATTTCCAGAATGGTTATACCAGCTCGCAGTCCCACTATTAATGAAGAAGTGTTCTTCCTCCACATCCTCTCCAGCAATTGCTATTACTTATTTTTTTTTTTTTATTTTAGCCATTCTGACTG
>NW_022196895.1:39613872-39623877 GCF_008632895.1 Mastomys coucha | reverse complement strand
CCCAATCACAAAAGAACAAACACGGTATGCACTCTCTGATAAGTGGTTATTAGCCCAGAAGTTTGTTTAACTTTTCTTTAGGTGCTTCTCGGCCATTCGCGATTCCTCAGTTGAGAACACTTTAATTAGCTCTATATTCCTTTTTTAATAGGGTTATTTGGTTCTCTGTAGTCTAATTTCTTTGTATATTTTGGATATTAGTCCTCTATTGGATATGGTATTGGCAAAGATCTTTTCCCAATCTGTGGGTTGCCATTTGCTTCTATTGACAGTGTCCTTTATCTAACAGAAGCTTTTCAATTTTATGTCGATTGTTAATCTTAGAGCATAAGAGCTGGTGTTCTGTTCAGGAAAATTTCCCCTGTGCTCATGTGTTCAAGGCTCTTCCCCACTTTCTCTTCTATTTATTGAGTCATTTTCTCAATTGAAGTCTCTCCTCTCAGGTGACTTTAGCTTGTATCAAGTTGACATAAAACAATCCAGCACAATGTGTAGTTTATCATGTTGTTTCCTGGTATGGTACAGATGTCTCACTTAGGGCTGAGAACTCCACAGTGTCTTATTCTGTACTCCTGAACTAGTCGTGAGTCTCTATGTCAATCACCATCCCCTACAAAACCAGCCTTCCCTAGTGAGATCTGAGAGATGCTCTAACCTCTGTGTTTAACAGTAAGCCACTAGGAGTCAATTTAATACTCTGTTCATTTAGCAGAGCAATAGTTGATTGTCTCCTGAGACTTATAACCTGTGTAGCCTCAAGTTCTTGGTCCTAATAACAGTGACAGGGTGGGGTGAGCTGTATCAATCCATGACTTGTATAGACCACTTTATTCTCTCTTGCTCCGAGCTCATCTTAGCCTCATACCCCTGTCCCCTGGAGACACTCCAAAGGGCGCAGCTACAGTGTTTGTAATGGGTGGCACCTAACCAAATATCCCAATCCTTGAAGCCAAAAACAGTGTCTGTAAAGAGCAGCAGCTGCTGGGACATAAGGATGATCAGTGGGAGTCTCTTAGTTCTTATTGACAGCATCCCAAAGCACTAGCACCCAATCTTTGGAAACATACAGGAGAACCTCTGGCCCCATGTTCTCCTTTTCAATGTTAACAGTTGGATGTTGATAATTTTCTCTGCTTTCCTCTTTGTTCCAGTGCAGCCTTTAAGGACTTATAGCAAAGATGTCCTCCTCTAGTCAGGATGCTGGCTTGGGCTCCATTATCTGGACCGATTCAACAACTTCCTCTCTGTTTGCTATGTCTCCATTCTCTTCCCACTCTGCCACCAGAATAACCTCAATTAAACACTTCCCTGCTAGATACTTACCAGTTGTGAATCTCAACATCCCCTTCCACTGCTTACTGGAGGATGAGCCCTACACCCTGAGGTGGGAATTATTCTAAATTTCCTACCAACAAATATATCCATCATTCGTGCTTACCAGGCAGATTGGGGCTCTATTCAATTAGATCTTATTCCTACCCAAAATAGTCTCTGTGTCTTTTCTTTGCCTTGTCACAGCACCTGCAATTTTCTTGCCCAGGATGCTTCACCTGTATCTACATAGTTGACATCCTATTCACTCCTCATGTACGAGACCATGGGTGCTATCTACTGGGACACTTTCTTGTGTGTAGGGAAGGTACAAAAAAAGGTCCTTGTCTCAATGTGTATAAGCAATTTGTGAGCATGTGTGTTTTTAAAAACACTTATCACAGTCTGGTGTGGTAGTATACACCTTTAATACTAGCAGTGACTTTTGGGGGGGAAAGCAGATCTCTGTGAGTCTGCACCCAGCCTATAAAGCAAGTTTTAGTTAGCCAGGAATATAGAGTGGGACCATGTATCCAAGAAAAGAAAAGTAATCAAAACACCTATAAGAGAGATCAGAGAGATGAAGAAGGTAGGTAGGTGTATTTCAGATGGATAAGCAGATGTTCGGTAGACAGATGACTGATAAATAGTAGGAAGATACGGGGTGTGGTTGGCTGATTTTTCCTGTCATGGGACTTCAAAAAAAAAATAATTGTACTAACAAAAGTGTTTAAAAGTAACTCTAACAGTATTAACTTTGTGACATAATCTAGTAACCTACTTAGTTATTACCCACGGTTCACATTTTAACAATTGAATAATAACCAGCTACATATATAGTATTTCTTATTTTTGAGGTATGAATACTAGGATGTCACCATTGACCAGAGTTTCAATGAGTGCCATGGAGAAAAGAAAGAGGAATGGGTTGATGCTCCCAAAAAGGGAATTCAGAAATATGAGAGACAAATTCTTCAGGTAAAGGATTCTAAGCAGATGTCAATGGAATTGAAAATGTCACTGTGAGTTAGGTACAAAAATACAGGATAAGGAAAGTTCTAGAGACAGGAGAGAGAGCTTACAGGCCACTCTGGGTAGGAGTGGATGGACTGACACAAACTGTCTTTGTCAGTCACCATCATCTCTGTCTCTTCCTAGGGCTTCCGAGGCATCGTTTGAGAAGACCTTATCAAGGAACACCACGCAGTAGTGGCTGAAACATCTCCCTCCAGGACATGAAACAGTAAAATGGCAGTACCTGTTTGAGAGGATTAAAACCCAAAAGACTCCATTTAGAAAGGGACAATGTCCAAGAAAGGGCGAAATAAGGGCGAGAAGCCCGAGGCACTCATTGTCGCCCTTCAAGCTGCCAACGAAGACCTCAGGACCAAACTCACAGACATTCAGATAGAACTGCATCAAGAGAAATCCAAGGTAAGTAGAGGCTGCCTGGGGCCACGACTCCATGTTCAACAAACTCAGCAATTCGTTTGAATCCTGGGCTTTGATCCCTGCAGCCCAGAGACAACTATGCTAATATAAAATTACATCATTTAGATAACTGTTACTACAAAAGTATCCTTGATCACAAACTAACAGATATTTCACTGTTTTGGCATTCTCTTTGATCACTGTAAGAAATTTAATTTTACACCAAACCTATTTCATTCTGTTCAATGAAAGTAATAAATGAGTCTGGAATCCATTCGAGGCTATTTCTACCTGTTTCAGCTGAGTTTGCCTTTTGATTAATAAACTCCAATGTGAAGTTCATGAGGGGAATATCAGTATCCCCATGAAGCAAGGAGAACATATTCTCACATTTAAAAGGCATTAATTTGTGAATCTGAAGTTCGTGGCATTATATATCTTTCTCTCTCCTTGGAAGCAGATTTGCGGGTCTCAGGGTCTGTATCTGTGATCCGTCCCTCAAACATCACTCTTTAAGAGAATAACCTGGGAGATCCCAGTACAAATTGAGGCTCCTGAACTTGCAAGCCAACCATTTTAGTTAAGTAGGTGAGGTAAGGAGCCCAGCCTAGCTTCCGATGAGAGGGACTCAGTCTTGGGATTACTTGGTCCTTCCCTGTAGGATCTTTCCAGGTCTTGCCCCACCTCGCCAGAATCCAGTTTATTCACTTTGCCTTGTCAAAATAACATTTGAAGGGAGGCAGGCTCCATTTAGTAGATGGGATGAAGAATGATAGTCATAGGAGTGTTTAGGAGAGAAAAATACCCACGATATTCCACCACTGCGAGTACTCCACACATTTAACCTTTTTAAAACAGACAGCTCTCGAATGATAGCTAAGCCGTTCTTGGGGGCCTGGCCCAGCGTCCATGTTGGCAGGCAGGTAGGTGTCATCCCTTCTTCCTTTGATAAGGCTCTGGCAGTAGGCTTCCCTTCTCCCAGGTACTGCCCCCCTTCTTCCTTCCCCTCACAGTTAGTTACAACCTCAATACAGGAGTTAGAGCAAAGCTTCTCTGCATGTCGGTAGCAAAAGGAAGCAGAGAGCAAATGAATCATAAAGCAATTTCATTATAGATAAATACGATTGTGTTTCCAAAGGAGCAGACTCTAGGGGAAAACCTGATCAAAGCCAAGGTATGAATTTACTCTCTCTGTTTAACCCTGAGGCTCTTATGATAAAATGACAATCCAACTACTGGGAGGGAATTGGATAAAGCCTGGAAACCTTTGGGATGACGGGCCATTACTCATTTTCTCAGCAACACACATAGTGCTGTTGGCATTTCCAGAAAAATGCCCAGTGTGCAGAGAACAGAGTCCGTCGTAAATGCTTCGGCTGATAATATGAATAGCTAGCTGCAACAGACCCAGTGTGCACCATCCATTACACACTCCAACATGCGCACTTCATCTCATCACAGAACCTGTTCTTACGTTTAGCACCAGACTGGCCCTGAGTAGGTCTTCAAGTCCCACTTTTCTCTTCTGTCAGGTGGCGCTGCAGAGGCACTGTTTTTAGCTGTTTCTTCCCTGACATCTCTGTGGTAACATTATTATTGTAATATTTTGATAGGAGAGCTCAGGCTTGAATGAAGAAAAGTCTGTCTTTCTCTTTGAACCAAGCCACTAAATAGGTGGCTATTTTCCTGCCTGTGGATACTGTGAGGCTGAGGCTGTAGTCCCTGGTTCAGTGTAGATTGCTATGGGATGAAAAACTCCCCTACTGGGTTCTCCAGGGCATATACTTTCCCTAGGAGTGAGGATTCAGAGAGGAGTGCGGTGGGCAGGATGACAAAGGGGATGAAGGCATGGGAGCAGAGATACAGTTTTCAGGTACAGGCTCCTGCTAGCCAGCCTAGGAAACACGGGCTGGGGAGCACGGACTCCATACAGGAGCAGCCAAAGGAAGCAGGCACCCGGACTGCAAAGCCCTTGACACCTTAGCTCATGATCTTCACAGCACGTTTGGGGCAAAAGAAGCCTGTGGTTACTCTTCTGATTTCACTGGGGGTGGGGGTGGGTGGAGGTAGGGGGCAGAAAATGAGCTTCAATTGACTTGACTCACTTGCTTTCTGGAGGCAGCAAGTGGAGGCCCCAGAATGGGGATTCTTTTCAGAGATATTAGAGATCAAGGTGGTGCTTAAACACCTGACTTCTGCCACCACCACCACCACCCACCCCCTTAGATGGCAACCAACCTTCTCCATCCTTGGTTCCCAGAGCCTCTTGATGGGTTTGAGTCGCGGGGGAATGCGTCTGCAGACACCAGGCCCAAACAGCTCCACGTGTAAGAGGTTTAATTGGAAGGGGGTAGAGGATAGAGGCGCAGGAAGAGAGAGAGAGGGGAGAGAGAGAAGAAAAGAGAGAGAGATGGAGGAGAGTATATATATATATATATATATATATATATATATATATATATATATATATACATATATACATATATATATATATATATATATATATGTCATGACGTAGTAGGTCCAGGTAAAGGTGGGAGCTGAACCCAATGGATTCTGGGAATATGGTGGCCGTTGCCTTGACGACAGGTCTGTGGACCCACCCATATCTGCCGCTATTTCTGGATGCTAACACCTCTGGCTCAAGGCTCAAACTTAGAGTGTGGTATTTTGCTTCTGTTTTCAAGAGGCCTAACTGGAAGAAGAAATTAGATAAGGAAGAGAAGAGGGTGTGGGAGAGAGGAGGAAAGGGGATGGAGTGCTACCCCAATCTTAGAGGGTTTTCCCATAGAAACAGCCTTTTGGTGCTTTGATCTGAAAATTCTTAAGCTCAGGTGATGATCCCTGCTGGTTTACTGTGAAGTTCCTCTCCAGGAACCTGCGGAGGACCTGATTAAGTCAAGCTTCAGTTTCTGACAGCTTGACCCATCTTGATAACCTTTCCTTGCCTTTACCCCCCGCTGCTGTGATTTTTAAATCCTGGGCTTCTAAGACCGCATTAAAACTCCAGCCACAGTCATGTGTATCTTGGCAGGATTTCTATGGATCTTTCCAAGAGCCAGACTAGAATTATTGACAGCATGAGGCCTGTGTAAAGCAGTTATGGCACCTCTTCCTTGTGTCCCAATGGAATGCTTATCACAGGACATAGTTTTTATAGTGATCTTTTCCTCCCATAGAATCTCTAGGGCAGAAAAGATTTGAAATTTTGTTTTCACAGCTTTGATCAGTGTTCCTTGTCCTTGCCTCTCCTCCACTGGCTTCCCAACTCCTTATGGCCATCTGTATTCTCAATGTCTTCCATGTCACCAACACTAGGGAACTCAACACATCCCCAAGGAAACCCAGATTTTGTTTTGGACATTTCTTTCTGTTTGGAAATAGTTACTACACTCTTAATGTAGGATAGCCATGTTAGTCATACATTATGTGTATTTGCATTTTTGTTGGTGGTGGCTTGATATAACACCGTATAATATATTACCATATGCAACAATATTTTCAAAATGAATATGATAGTATCTACTGTTGCTGAGTCACTTGCTTTTGATACATTGAGTCATCTTATCCATAACCAGATGAGAATGAGATCACTAACTCACTGTGCCAGTAGGAAAAAGGCTGACAGAGGTAAAGGAGTTTACTGAAAGTTTGAGAGCAATCAGGCCTGGGCTCTAGGCCAGACTTGGCTCTTGGCCACACTGGTAGAATTTGTGTTGTGCTTATAGAGGGATTGTTTCTTCCTTTATCCCCTGAAATACTGGGTACAAATACTATGGACACTACAGGGCTGACCTGCAGGCCAAATGTACAAATATGCACAATGCCTATTTACAAAGGCATCAACTTAGAGTAAAACACATGGAAACACCATCAAGCCTATGGCTGAGCTTAAGTTTTCTCTACAAAACACAAACACTGTTCAAAGTGATTTTCATTGGCTAAATAATTTTCTCCATTTCAAAATATTATCCTGTTAGCATTTACATTTCTATTCAGCAATAGCTTTTTTGCGTCCTCGTCTCAAGATTTACATTAGAATATTTAAATCTTCCATCTTAATGCCTAAATTATATATAAGTTTGGAAAAAGACTTCACCACACAACTGCAGTGGTTCTCAACCTATAGGCTGAGACCTTTTGGAGCTGGTAGGACCCTTTCACAAGGGTTGCCTATAACCCTCAGAAATATCAGGTATTTTCATTATGATTTGAAAACTATAGGAAAATTGCAGTTATGAAGTAGCAACAAAAATAACTTTATGGTTGTAGGTCACAATCGACACAAGTAACTGCATTAAAGGGTCACACCATAGGACATTTGAGAATCACTTTGTTATGGCCTCTCGAGCCTCCCAAGCTGCATGTTTTAGCACTCCCTCGAAGTGAAGCACTTTCCCAGATAAGTTTAAAGGGAAAACAAATCATATCAAGAGATCCTGCAAATGACTCTCTTTTCTGTAGCTTCTGAAACAAATGTGAACGTTTCTTTGTTTTGTGAATTCCCTTGAGTGATTTACACTGTGATCAGCATCTGTTTATGTTGGCTTTCTCTTTGGGCTGGAATATAGCCTCCACACAGCTGTATTTTTATAGTCTAGCTTTTTGCTCTTTTGACCTCTCTCCCTCTGCTGATACACATGAAAGATTACTATTTATAATCTGAAAGAAAGAACACAGTCAAGACAGAATCCCAATAAGATGTTATGTTAGGTACTTTGAAAGAATTTGATATGAATCTTTTAGGGTGGAGTCACATCTAATACAATATTGCTTTATATACCGTAGAGCATAACAGTTTAAGTTATTTTCCCATGAGTTTGAAACATGGTTCTAGAAATAACTCTTACAGGCATTTTTCAAACACATTTTCTTAGATTAGTGGTTTTCAACCTATGGCTTGTGACCTCGCTGGGGTGGAACGACTCTTTCACCTTAAACACAGATATTTACATTATGATTTCATGACAGCAGCAGAATTAAGTTATGAAGTAGCAATAAAAATAATTTTATGGTCGAAGTCTTCACAACATGAGGAACTGAATTAAAGGCTAGCAGCATCAAGAAGGTTGGGAACCTCAGTCTTAACTGATGAACAGAAATCAAATCCAAAATTCCTTACTTGGTGTCCACTCTCATTATAGCTCATCACTGTCCTATGAAGTGTTGTGTCCCTTAAGACCTTGTGACCCAGTAGCCATGTTTTGATGATCCTCTTCACAATGCTGCTACTTTAAACATTTACTGATGAGACAGAGAAGGACCAAGTTCCCATCACTCAAGCTAAGGGTACATTCCTAATGTCTTATATGGATATTAAACTGAGTTCCTAAATTGGGGTGGAGGGAGCCCTTCTTCTGAAAATAAATGTATTATCTATCTAGAACAGGAATTAAGAAACCTTTTCTACAAAGTGGAAGACACTAAATATTTTAGGGTTTGTGGGTCAGACAGACTTTGAAAATACCCAATCTCCGTAATGTGAAAATAGCCCCAAGAAATGGACAGGCAAGGTTGTATTATAATAGATCTTTGTTCAAGAAAAAAAAAAAAACAGAGACAGATACACAAGCTATAGTTTCCTCATCCCATTCTATGAAGTTATCATTTTCTGTTTGCTTTGGAAAGATGAGAATGTAATCTACATTGTCAAGAACAGAGAAGTATTCGTATCTGTTAAAGATGATATGTTTTGCTGTAGTGTCTTGCAAAGGGTGTTTCAGTGAATGCATAGTTACCCTGTTAACTCCCTGAGCCTATGTTCTCTAAATTGTATGACAGAACATGTTATCCATGCCTCTGCTTATAGGGCTGGCCAGAAAACAATGGCATATGGCCTGTGGTTGCACTTGTGCCTTCTTGCTCCTTACTGTGCTGTGCCTGCAATAAGTGGATATACAATGGTAGTCTCTTAGGAGTTTCCAATCAGGGACAGGATAAGAGGAGGTGGCACAAAATCTGTCACATAAAGAAAAACGTACTAAGGACCAACAAAGTGCACTGAGAAGACAAAGAACAGTAGACACGAGCTTAATCTTAGGCAATCAGGGTCATGTGTTAGGATAGGATGCTGGGTACCTGGGCCAGGAGGAATGTGAGAATCCCAAAGAGAGTCAAGGGGAGAGCCATCAGGGAAAAGAGACTGAAGGCAGACAGGTACAAATATAAACCATATGCAGAAAACAGCATATTCTCTTGTGGCTGGAGTAGGGGTGAGGGAGGGGAGGGAAGAACAAAGTCCTGCTCAACCTACATAGGAGCCTGACTGGCAAGGCTGAAGTATGGGGATTCCATTTTCAGTGTGGAGGGGCCTCTGTGGCTTTGAAACAGCCACAACAGTAGTGCCAGCGCTGAGATTTACCAAGAGAAGCATCACTAGCCATGTGAAGAAAGTCATTCTCTCCAAATGAACCCCAAAGAACTCTAGAGCAACACTGACCAAAAGAAATGAAATGTGAACTGCAAATGAATGCCAGATAGGTGACCCTTAATTAGTTGTGGCCAAATTTTTAGAAAGTAGAAGGGATCAATTACTTTCCCTGATATAGTTTAACTTAACTCACACAAAATATTATCATTTCAACAAATGATCAAGGGCTAACAAGAAACTCTGCCTTGTGATAAATCTACAAAATCCAGAGTGTATTTTACACATGGAACTAACCTCATGCTTGCAATACTGCAAGTATTCAGTGTAGGGAGTAACCACCATGTTGGACATCAAGCTGAGGCGAGATCAGAAGACAGTCATTGGAACACACATGACTGCAGCTTCACCAAGTCCTCTTGGGTTCTGCACCCACATAGGATAACCCCAGTGAGATTCACTCCTGTGCTTTAAAAAAATATGTTCACCAAACACTACTTCACTTAGAAAATACTGGTGTAGCTGAAGATAGGTAAGTTACTGAGGTAAGTAAAACCCCACATATTCTATTCTAATTACAATGATTTTAAAGGGGGTTTTAACACTTTGAGGTTGAAAAGCTCTTTATGGAAAAGGGAAAACCACAATCAGAAGATATTTTAAGGAGGAGGTTATTTTTAATAAAAATTAAAAATGTGTTATTATTAAAACTTTCCAGTCTGGGGAAATAGCAAACTCTCTGTCACACAATCAGATAATGCTTCTGGGGTTCTCAAATTATCTTCAGTTTTTTAATGCCTCTCTCCCTTTCTCCCTCTTTCCTTCTCTGCCTCTCTCCTTTCTCTCTCCCTCCCTTCCTCCTTCCCTCCCTCCCTCCTCCTTCTCTCTCTCTCTCT
>NW_022196895.1:39607977-39613862 GCF_008632895.1 Mastomys coucha | reverse complement strand
TCTCTCTCTCTCTCTCTCTCTCTCTCTCTCTCTCTCTCCCTCTCTCTCTCTCTTTCTGTGCGCACTTGTATGTGTGTATGTGTGTGTGTGTCCTTGTCTACTGAGACAAAGAAGCAGGGAGATGACACGGGCAGGTTATAGGATGAACCGAGTGGAGGAGAAAATAGCACAGGATCACAGAGGGAGCTTTTCATGCTACCGAGGTGGCCAGCTACCACTTCATAGCATTCTGTTAAATCAGAGATTTACTAGGTCACATTTAAGTAGCACAGACTGGAAAGAATGCATACTGTCATTGGAAATGTAACAAAACTCAGAAGATTATTTTCAGCAGACTATATCAGGGAAAATAATTGATCCCTTCTACTTTCTAAAAATTTGGCCACAAGACAACTAATTAAGGGTCACCTATCTGGCATTCATTTGCAATTCAGCAGAATTCTTGAAAGGTAGAAAGATTAGAAGAAATTCCTATGAAATTACTTGGAGGAGTGATTGGCTTAGGGGCCAGCAAGGTCAAGCAATAAGAGACTAGTAAGAGACTAAAAAGGGAGAAACAACATTCCTAAAGCCCTATAATTAGAGGAGAACCCAACAGACTACCCGATTTAGGGATGTTATCTGTTCAGCTAACTAGTGCCCATGTATGTGGATATACATAAGAAGTTGAGTGGAACAAAAAAGTCATGGCTATTATAATTATCTTCATTTATTACCTTCTCTATTGTCAGCAGTCTGTGCTAGACCTGCATTCCTCCCTCTCAGATGAGAAAGAGGAGCATAGTACAGTAATATTTTAGGCACCTTATTGATGTATCAAACTTGGAGCCATGCAGAGATGCTCACATTTATGAGTTTGGATGAAGCCAGGATTATGCGGTTGGTAATTATAGACATTTCTCTTTCAATGGGAGAATGACCCCAGCAGAGCATCAGTTTTACTGGGTATACCTGTTGCCTGGGGAGTTGTTAAAAGCACATTCTGACTTATAGGTTTGGTAGGGAGCTGGGATTCTGCAATTCTAATAAGCTTCCAGGTGTCTCTGGAGCTCCCAATCTGTGGACCACATACTGATTAAGAAGACCTCAGAATATCAAACGTTTGTCTGAACCACTAAGATAAACATCTTAGATGTTTCCTTTTTTTTTTTTTTTACACACTATAATCTTTGCTTTAAGGCCCGGGCTTTATTTTCCTCTGAGCACACAGTAGCTTGTACTCCCTGCCCCCTTTTTTTAAATAAATAAGGTATTAAGAGATCATAGCTGCCTAAGCTGCAAGATCCTGCCTGGGAGTAAATGTTTTCTTTGAGGCTCATGCTTTTTCATCCTTTCACTTCTCCACCTTTAGGTATCAAAGCTTGAAAGAGAGAAGACTCAAGAAGCAAAGAGGATTCGTGAGTTGGAGCAGCGCAAACACACTGTCCTGGTGACAGAGCTTAAAGCCAAGCTCCACGAGGAGAAGATGAAGGAGCTTCAGGCCGTGAGGGAGAATCTCATCAAGCAGCATGAGCAGGAAATGTCAAGGACAGTGAAGGTGCGGGATGGGGAGATCCAGAGACTGAAGTCTGCTCTGTGTGCTCTCCGGGATGGCAGCAGTGACAAAGTAAGGACAGCACTCACCATTGAGGCCCGAGAGGAGGCCCGGAAACAGTTCGATGCGGAGCGCCTGAAGCTCCTGCAGGAAATTACAGACTTGAAAACTGCCAAGAAGCAGGTGGATGAGGCTCTGAGCAATATGATCCAAGCGGATAAAATCAAGGCTGGGGACCTTAGGAGTGAGCATCAGTCCCACCAGGAAGCCATCTCGAAGATCAAGTGGGAATCGGAACGGGATATACGAAGGCTGGTTAGTACTAATGAGCAGGGGACTCTGCCAGAGCTCTGTTGGGTGTTTTCTTGTCCGTTACCATAAACAAAACGCCAGCTGTGCTGTCCCAAGCACAAGGTACATTCATTGGTAGCTTAGTAGAAATTGGAGCTGTCAAATGTTAAAAATTTTAGAGTTTTCATTTTCACAGTGTATTTCATAGTAAATGCGTTCACGTGGGTGCGCAGGTATTCATGCAACAACCTGTGTTCTTGGGTGGTCCGTGAAAAGACTGTAAGTTACAAACCCTCCTAACCTTAGCTTGCTGCTGTGGGTTTCCTGGTTGTAAAATCTCATTGGTGTTTTACAGGACAAAGGGATGCTTCTACAATTTGTCTGAAAATGTTGAAAACATCTTGAGTGATCAGCGCAAACATGGTGCTATAAAATCCCTGGTCATTTTAAAAATGGGTTCCTTCCCCCAAATTAAGCAAGAAATATTTAGTATGAGCCACTCCGTTTTTATTTTATTTATTTTTTATTTATTCACTTGGATGTCATTCAGAAGTAGCTTCTTGCTGTTTACAATTTTCTTTAGTTCAACACACACAGAAATTTTTTTCCTCTCTTAGCATGCAAAACCAAAAGCTACATAGAACCTCCCAATGCAAAAACAAATAAATTAGTTAGATTAATGCATGGTTTAAAAGCTGTAGGGCCCTAGGTTATCCTTTTTTGTGATCTCAGGACGGAAATTTATATTCATCTACATGTAAACGTTGACGATTAACTTAACTCTTTAGAACAGTGGTTCTCAACCTGAGGATGGAAACCGCTTTGGCTAACCCCTACCTCCAAAAATATTTACATTACAATACATAAGAGTAGCAAAATTACAGTTGTGGAATAGCAACAAAAATAATTTCATGGTTGATAGTCACCACAGCATGAGGAACTGTATTCAAGGGCTGCAGCATTAGGAAGGTTGAGAACCATTGTTTTAAAATGTATTTAATACTAGATGCTTCTCTAGGCAGAGTACTCTTTGGGAAAAATCATCTTCCCCCATCCCTTCCCCCGGGTCTGCCAATCTTAAGTAATATCCTAGAAATTCTATGTCTCTAGGATTTTCCCTGTAAGCTAAAAGTGGTTCCCACAGAACATTTTACGAGTTAAGCCGTCATTTTCTTAGTAATGTGGTACAGTGTGACTGTAAAATTCTGCCCCAACACTCCTTCTAAGCAATTCATTCTGCCGCACTGCTTTACAATCAAGGCCAAATGCAGCGCAGACATAATGGTCTCTGCCCTGCTCTTGGTTTCTGAAATGACCGTGGTTGAGGAAGAAGGATTCAAGGCTGTCAACGATGGAACAGGCAAGGTAGGTGAGTTACAAGAAAGCCTTGAATTAAATATTCTTGCTTGCCTTTTGATGTGAAATCGACAAATTAGGTATAATCCCCACCCCCACCCCAATTACTTCTTTCCAAGAACACTGCTGAAGTAGACAGGAGATTTTCTAACCAAACCATATGAAATCTGAACCACCTGCACAGTGGCTCAAAATTTGAGTACAAACAGAATAATGCGAGGAAGTGTTTCATAATGTGTGTGTCCCTGTCCTACCCTTTGTCCTTTTTATTTCCTATCCCTTCCCTCACCCTCATCTGCACTTTTGGACCCAGATGGGAAAGAAATGAGATTGGATCTTTGTAGAAAATGTTACCAAAAAAAAATTCTATAATTTTTCTTATCTATGAACTGGAGCACTGGTTAATTCTGCAGTATCTTGAGACTCAAATTATGTGTTCATAACCACTGTATAATAGAGCCCTCCTACATGGCTAGATATTCCACTGGGGACGATGTTGGGAAATTCTGGGGGTATGTACATAGTCATAGAGCCAGTATACTACAGAGCTTGACAGGGGCTCTGGGCTCTGAAGACCAAGGTAAAAGATCAGGATTTCATCACATGCAAGGCAGGTGACAATGATGTAATGCTTAACCTTTCAGGTTCTGAATCTCATCTGGTGCAGAGTGGTCATGGAACCTACTGAACAGGACATAAATAGAAAGTGAGATAACTTGTATAACCTAACCGTGGGGCTGCAAATACACTGTAAAGGATCATTTATAATATTAGAAGGAGAAGGATGACTCCACAGAGTGTTGATGAGCTGATCTAGATACAGAAAACATCACAAGTAGCCAGGAACATGCAGGTTATGCGCTGTATTCATCTGCAAATAATTGTGTATATCAACTCCCGTGCATGCTCAGCTTAGCCCTGGACTCAGACTTCCTTAAGGAGTAAGGAAATACAGCTGATATGCTCCTCCAGATCGTTATGACACTATTTCGAACATTAGCAGCTCTCGGGTGATATTACAAGATGGTGCAGTCTTTAGTTCAGTGGTTGGCCAATGGAATCACGCAGCCTAGAGTGGCAGTGCAGTCGGATGCTGTACTGCTCTCCTCATCTAAAGAGCACAGCAACGAAACACACTAAGTGGATGAGTCACTAAATACAAGAGAGGAGAGAAGAGTGACATTTATGCCAAATGTCTCCTCTTGTTTCCACTTTAAGTATTCATATAGAATATAATGAAATGGGACAAAAAGGTTTCACCTGGTGTCTATAATCTCTTCACAAACTGTTACATTCATTTCACTTATTGGGTGTCCCTCATCTAGACACATCAAACCGGTTCCAGTCAATTGGAACTCTGATCCACTGATACATGAGACCTGTGTCTTAAGTACAAAATTAATATATTTGATGCCACACCGAGGATTAGAATACATGAGTGTTGAAATCAGTATTTTCCACAGATGTATGAGGAAACATTTGGACCATAATTATCAGGCATTTCTCTTTCCTATTCTAGTCCCGATGATAGTTTTCTGGCAGCAGTGGTAAAATGATTGCTAAGGCTGGCTGTCTTGAGGTGTGGGTGGGAAAGGAAAGATCACACAACAGGACCACCTCCAGATAGCACCAGAATTAACATTTCCTAGAAAATAAGTAAACCACTACCAGGAAGCCTGTTATTTCTTTCAGTTGTAAATGACTGGCTGATAATATCAATCAGTATTAGGGTCGAGATCGAATGCTGTTTCCCTAGAAGAGACACTGATAATTCGTTGGTCCTGAGAATCATCATAGTAGGATATCCTGAATCTATCTTTATTGAAGCTAATAATCCATTTTAAATGTATCCTTTGCTAACCACCCCCAAATCATTTCAAACACTGCATGTAAGGACAACAACACCCATACAAGGTAAGCCTTTAGTCAATTAGTCAATGCTACTCCATATTATTTGTGAGATGCCCAAGGATGTTTTTCTGCATCCTCACAAGAAAGAGGTAGCCTTCCCATGTTGAAAATGGGATTCGTTTATAGCATAGTCAAATTAAATGCCCTGGCTTTCATTTAATTCAGATGGATGAAATCAAAGCCAAGGACAGGATCATCTTTTCCCTGGAAAAGGAACTGGAGACTCAGACAGGCTATGTACAGAAACTCCAGCTGCAGAAGGAAGCTTTGGACGAGCAGCTCTTCCTAGTCAAGGAGGCAGAATGTAACATGAGCAGTCCGAAGAGAGAGATTCCAGGAAGGGCAGGAGACGGGTCTGAACACTGCAGCAGCCCGGTAAGTCCCTACGAGTTGAGGTTAACAAACTCCGGAGTCATCTTTTATTTAGCTCTCGAGTTCTGCTTTTCACTTCCGCTATTTTCCTATCTATAAGTACAAAGGAATCGATTCTACCTCCTACTATAAAACCAGCATGTATCTTGGAAACAGGCTTTTCTAGATTCACAGACAACAAAGTGGGCCGTGCTTCATTAGCATACCACATGAGTGCTGCAGGTGTCTGGATCTTTCACAGAATTTCTAGCCTAGTGATATCTGTACAAACTTGAATCTATAATAACAATCATGACTTCAAGGAAGATATTGGCCTGTTGGCAAGATTGGTAATTTTCCCAGGTGTGAACAACTGAATTAGAAATTGACAAAGATGGTAATCTTCAGAGATTGAGATGGCATGCCCATAAAAAAAAAAAAA
>NW_022196895.1:39574834-39607967 GCF_008632895.1 Mastomys coucha | reverse complement strand
AAAAAAAAAAAAGACTGAATCATCTACAGCCATAGAATGAAAGCTAGATTAATGAACTTGCCACTTACTCCACCAAATTGTCAAAATTTTACATGAGAAATGATTCTCAGACGTACACTGAGGACATAAGCTTGTATGTAGTGGTCTATCAAATGACTTAGCTGCAAAGAAAAAAAAGTGAAAATGTGTGATTTAGGAACAAAAATGTGTTCCAAAGTATAACATAGAACAAAATAATGAGTTATTCATGAATTGGTTTTTGGGGGACACACACACACTTCCACACTCAAGCACATATACAGAAGGACACGCACACACGCGCACGCACACACACACACCCTAGTAGGTGGTGGTAAGTATATACTGATCTAGGATGCAGCATATGATCAGTTTAGTTCCTTTGTTAATACTTACATGTGATATATCATGATTATCTCACCCCAAAATGGACTTTGGATTTAGACCCCCTTGGTTCAAATTCATTAGCTTAGTTTCCTTATACAAACTACTTTCGTGGCTCAGTACCTTATATGTAAGATGGAAGACATGGTGGTTTCTTCAAGATGGTCTTCCTGTTATAAGACACTAGAGAATGAAGAACATTGTATTTGGTCCCTAGTTAGCCTTCATGGCTCTGATTTCAGCTATCCACTACAAGACCTGGGCTGATGTAGAACCACAGTCAGTTTGGCAGGTTGTGTTGAACCCTCTACAGGGGTGTGAAACTGCTCCACCAACAGCGAACCACTAACAAGATGAAAAACAATAATAGAAACCCAAGCATTTCATCAGAGTGGGCCTATAGCACAGAATTCAGCAGCAACTGCTATGTGAAAGGTGATTCATAACAATTGGTTATACTGTATGAAATATTCTAGTCTAGTTTATTTTGTATACCTTGCCTTTTGCACATGAAGGTAATATATTTCCTCACAGTGACCTTTTTTCCCATAAATATACAGAAATTCACAAAGCCCCATGTCTAGTTCCTAATCTGTCCCCTCTGTGGCTAAGTATAATAACAGACATGTGTCTGTGTCACACGAAGCAATGGACATTTGAGACATGAGGACATTCCCTGAACTTCAGAAACAGTTCTGATATCAACCTTCTCTCACTCCCTCTGTGCCCCACGGCTGGCTTCCAGGGTCGGTCTGTTTGCCCTTGGAATTCATTTGTGGTTTTAACCAAGCATGGTCTTCACTCAGGAATAAATGTTGTAAGTTAGAAAGAGCTAACTAGTCTTATCTTAATAAAAGACCATTCATCTTCATGGGCCAAACTGGAAGAAAGGCACCTATTACTTTTACTAATGGTAGTCCAGAGATACTCATTTTAATTCTCATGTGTAGGATTTACGAAGAAATCAAAAAAGAATAGCTGAATTGAATGCCACTATACGAAAGTTAGAAGACAGGAACACCTTGCTTGGAGATGAGCGAAACGAGTTGGTGAGTTATACTCAAACTGTTTCATAGTGTGTCTTGTTAAAAAGTTATGCTCTAAAAGTATGCCTTGTGTTGTGCAGTTTATCATAAGCGAAAAGCGAACAACAAAAAAGTAAAGTATGATAAATTTTCACAAAGTGGCCCCCATATAACTCCTTCTAGATGTATGAGTGCTTTTTCTTTCTCTTTCTCTCTTTCTCTCTCTCTCTCTTTCTTTCTTTCTTTCTTTCTTCCTTCCTTCCTTCCTTCCTTCCTTCCTTCCTTCCTTCCTTTCTTTTTCTTTCTTTCTTTCTCTCTCTTTTTTTTTTTTGTTGTTGTTGTTTTTTGAGACAGGGTTTCTCTGTGTAGCCCTGGCTGTCCTGGTACTCACTCTGTAGACCAGGCTGGCCTCGAGCTCAGAAATCCACCTGCCTCTGACTCCAAAGTACTGGGATTAAAGGCGTGTGCCACCACCGCCCGGCTTCTTTCTTTCTTTTTAAAGATTAGTTTATTTATTTTATGTATGTGAATACACTGTCACTGTCTCCAGACACACCACAAGAGGGCATCGGAAGCCATTACAGATGGTTATGAGCCACCAAGTGGTTGCTGAGAATTGAACTCAGGACCTCTGGAAGGCAGTTAGTACTCTTACCTGCTAAGCCAGAACCCTGCTTTACTTTCTTCGCATTACTGCATCTTAAAAATAGACATTTTGACATACTAGCCTGCAGCTTATATTTTAATGGAATTGTTTATGCAAACATGATTTGATCCTTATCGTTATTTGGAGCCATTGTTTCTCTGTATAGTATAACTATTGCTCTTTCATTCTATTTTTAAAAACAATATCATAAAATTTTTTTCTAGAAAGTGTATGGCTCAATTTGCAAACCTCTGAAGTTCTTCTTTTGTTTTTGTTTGTTTGCTTGTTTGATTTTTTAACTTCTGTCACTAGATACTCCCTAATGGTCATCACACTTTTCAGCATTTCATCCCCTTGTGCTTATGAAGATTTTCTTTACAGCCATAACATAGGCTCACTGTCTTCATTTGCTTTCTACTGCTATGATTAAACAAGGTGACCAAAAGAAACTTGAGGAAGAAAGGGATTTACATGTTCTGATTACGGTCCATCATGAAGGGTTAGGGTAAGAACTAAAGCAGGGACCACAGAAAAATGGTGCCAGCTGGCCTGCTGACCATAGCTTGCTCAGTTTGCTTTTTGATACACCCCAGGACCATTGACTAGGAGGTAGTACCACCCACAGCGGGCTGGACACTTTCACATAAATCATTAAAAGAAGATGTCTCACGGGCTTGCCCACAGGCCAATATCCAGAACACATTTTCTCAACTGAAGTTCCTTCTCTCAGGAGACCCTAACTCGTGTCGAGTTGACAAAAATCTAACGAGGACAGTGGCTTTTAGAAGCATCACATATCCTCTGGAAAGAAAGATGCACTCCACAGTCTTTAGTTATAGCTTCATTCAAATTTGCTGCCTTGTTTTAAATTTTCTATATGCCTCTAATTTTTTGCCTACTTATTCTCTTGGCAAATTTTTCCATGTCTCTTCTTAGCTCTGCCCATTTTTCATTATAGATATTTACTTGATAGGCTTAAATTAAGATTTGCTAGTGGCTTTGGCATATCAACTCTTTCATATTATGAAATACATAATCTCCTTGACTTCAGGTCTACCTGTTAACTTAGTTAAACTATAGCAGATGTTTAGTGTTCACACGAAACTCTGTTTATTAATATATACATGCATATGTATATGCATGGTTGATCATATATGTGTAATTTCAGTCTCTGTTATGTACTAAGGCCTGACTTTCTGAAGCAGCATTTGGTTGGGTGGTTTAAAGCTGTCCTGATTGCACACTGTGCTAAAATTGCACAATTCTTACTTCTTATGCTCATTTGAATTTTCTATGAATAGTATGCACCGGGTAGACTTGAATATTCAAAACATAGGGCATTAATCTCCTAAGAGGCAAACAGTGGAATAATAAACCCAATGAATAATCTTTCTTTATATGTACTTAAAATTTAGTATTAATGATTCAGATACCAAAGTTCAAAAATTAAGAGCTTATATATGAAAAATAAAGCTAATGTTTTGTCTTCATTATAAAACTGGAGTTTTCAAATTCAGATTAGGATGGAACTGTAGAAATGCCAAGAACCACAAATGGGGTTTGTTTTGTTTTTTGTTTAAGTATAGGTTAAATTTCTCCTTCCTCTGTATTTCCCCAAATCATAGATTTTCATAAAAGGACTCACTATTTTTAATATCCTCTGATATCCTTTTTCCTTGTGATAAGAAAAGAATAAGATAATCATTAGAAATTCAACATGGAAATTCAAGCTGTCTGAAGAGGTTGGCCGCATCAACCAAACAGAAGAGTTTTGAAAATGAAAGGATTAAAGGACAACATTCATACATTTAGCCCAGTGCTTCTAAACCAAAGGCAGTTTGGGCAACACGTAGTCATTTCAGCTGGGGTATTCATGTCATTAGCACCGCAAAGGTCATGGATACTGCTAAACATCCTATGGAATATAAAATTGTCCCCACAACAACAGAAAAACATAAGCTGTCTGTCTTACTGTGAGTGAGGAGATTTCAGCAAGACCTTTTAATGGAGGTAATGCAGTTGGAGAGGATAAGGCTTGTAACCAGGTTCTGGAGACCATGTCATTTAAATGGGCTTCTGTAGGCTCCTGAGCCAATGAGAGGTCTTTCCTGGACCAGGCAGGCGGTTTGGTCATGCGTAGGGGAGTGAGGTGGGGAAAGTAAAAGGGAGCAGCAGAACTTAGCCTCTGACCATTCCCACCACCAGTGTCTGTGGCACCTCTGCTCAGGTAACAGATAAAACAGAATGTGAGGACTATGATGAGGGCGAAGCATCCTGGCTCATGGCCTCTAATCACAGCACTGGGAAGGCAGAAACAAGAGGAATCCTGTTTGTTCTGTCCTAGTTAGGTGCACATAGTAATTTTCAGAGTCTACTAGCTCTACGTAGCACAGTCCGACTAAGGAGAAAGGATGGAGGGAGGGAGGGAGGCATGCAGGCAGACAAAAATAACATCCATGAGCCAAAACTAGAAAAGACTGACCCATTAATGAAGAAGAATGTAGTAGTCAGTCCTGAGACACACAGGGTGACTGCCGGGCTGTTTTCCTCTGTCACACTTGACCTCTCTTGCCCTACTACCCTCAAGAAATGAGAAACAAATTTTAATTTATTTGTGCCCAGTTAAAACGCGTGCGGGAAACTGAAAAACAATGCAAACCTCTCCTGGAAAGGAACAAGTGCCTAGCCAAGAGAAACGATGAGCTGATGGTGTCTCTGCAGCGCATGGAAGAGAAGCTAAAAGCCGTAACCAAGGAAAATTCAGAGATGGTGAGTAGCGCAGACTCTGCAAAACCCGCTGCTTCCTTGTCTGGGTTTGCACCTGACATAGTGATTTTTTTCCAGAGGTTGTTTTTTCTATATACTGCTTGGATTTTCCCTTGAGTAAGCAAGGAAACATTAAAGAGGAAAGCGAGAGAAGGTCCAGCCTCCGAATTTTATGTGGTTTCCTACGTTGCAGAGCTGAAGGAGCTCTTCCAGGAATGCACTTACTCTTCAGACACTTGGAAACCGAGAAGCAAAGCCTCAGTGTGGCTCCTAAGCCACAGAAAGGTGGAGCAAGGTCATGCCTGCCTTCTGATTTGTTTAACAGCTGGGAAATCAATATCATAGATTGCATTATGTGTGAATTACTGATGTGATAGTACATTTCTGAAAGGGCTTCCAAGATAGGTTTAGAAATCTCCAGAACTTTGCCAAGGACTTCAATGTATTACAGCAGATAAAATGTACTTGACAGTTTTAGTTCATGTATGTAAAAGTGGGTCATCTACTGGGAAACAATTCAAATTAACTGGACCCCAAATTTCTACAAATATATCAGTGACTATATGTGGGAATTTTTAAAGTTTCTACTTATAATTTTAGAGAGAAAAGATAACATCTCACCCACCATTGAAGAAACTGAAGTCTCTGAATGACCTTGACCAAGCTAATGAAGAACAAGAGACAGAGTTTCTAAAACTGCAGGTCATTGAGCAGCAGAACATCATTGATGAGCTCACAAGGGTAGGTCAACCATCTGTAAATTCCTAGCTGCTCCCAAGGATAGGTAACCAACAGCCAACACTTAAGGAAGCTCTTAATGATTTTGGATCAAATCCAAATGCCCACATTCATGTGCTTAGTATGTAGCTATGTACAAGAAACTCTATCCCAAAATGTTTTACAGTAAGCGGATTGATATTCCAATTAAAAGCATTTGCCAAATAGTTTGAAAGCATAAGTATAAGTTGCACTAAAGGAATTTTTGGATGCACATTTATAGAAGTATACAGGGTAGGTAGGCGTGTCTTATAATTGTCTACTAGGATAGACAATTCTGAATTCTGAAGCTCAGCAATTCAAAACATTTTTTTTTTTTTTTGCCTACAAAAGCAGAAGCATATATACGCTGTTTCTGACACCTAATTAGTGCACAGCACATAGATACAATCTGTTCACTGTTTTGTGTGTAAAGAGCCTCATCATAGTCATGTAACACAGCAGGAATACCTGTCTACTCTTTATGATTGATAGATACCTCAGTACCTGCTGACTTCGTGATTGCTGCCACACCATTTGAATCTGGTTGAGGTTGTGTTCCTGTTAGCAGCATGGGGGAGAGAGACCTCCTGAACCTTCAGGCTTTCCTCCTCCCTCCCCTCGCTGTCTTTATTCTCAGAGTGGCATCTTTGTTTCCTCTTCTTTCAAAAATAAGCCAAAGCCTATAGGCTTGAACTAGTCATGGGAGCAGGAGGGCTCTTAGACAACAGTCTCCCAACTAGGTAAACAAGATGATTTGCTGCCACTGGGAGCAAGAGATTGTACTTCTGTTATCAATTAATTACTACTCATCTTTTTAAAAAGTGTCCATTGTTCGTGTATGCTATAATTAAGGTTAAGGAAGTAACCTAAGTATACAATGTGTAAGTAAGTTTTAAAATTTCGGCTATATTGAGGAGGCGTGATCAAAATATTTTACATATAAAGGCAAAAGCCAAAGTGTAAATGCCCATGTTCGGGTCATATTCAGATGTGGTGTGCTCTGTGGTCTAAGAGTATACCTAACTTGGAACAGCTTCAAATTCAGCTGTACAAGTTTCCCACTGATTGGAGAGTTCCATGTAGTTGAAATTTGCAGTTATACATGGAATGTGTAATGATTAAATCCCAAACTGTCCCAGTATCTGAGCACACAGCATCTGCGTCACGAGGTTCATTGCTGTTGGTAGGTATTAACCAAATTTCTCAGAAAACCACAGCCATATCTGCCTAAATAAAACAGAAACAAAACCAGGTGACTCTCAGCAAGTAGACACTCTGCCTCCTGTCTCACTCTTACAAGCAGCAGCCTCGAAACAAGGTTCCAAAAATAGTCAAGAGACACCTGTCTATGCTAGAAAATGACAAAAATATATTTAAAAAATGTACATTTTAGTGAGAAATAATATTTTCTTACCACAGATGCAAATTAACTTGGGGCACTGGAAAGCACAACAATAACTCTTTGTGGGACTCTGTTTTCAACGTTATTTGTTTTCAAGTATAAAAAGAAGGAACAAAGTGTACTTCCTTGAATTTGACGGCAGGAAAGACATAATATACACAGTCTGAAAATATTGGCACATTGAAAAGTTACCAAATTTCATAAAATAAAATAATACTTCAGGTAAAAAATATATAATCCTTCAAGGGAGAACAACTGTCTCTTTAAAAAACAAAACAAGGGGCTACAGTGGTAGCTCAGCCCTTGAACTCAGTTTCCTGCAACCTGCCACCAGAAGCTCGCTTGGATCCACTGCCCTTTTCTGGCCTCTCAACATAGGCAGAAGAAAGTGACAAACAGAACTGTTGGGGGACATTTAACAACTTTCACTCTTAAAAGACCTTATCTGTTTTCTAGGATCGAGAAAAACTCATCCGTAGGAGAAAGCACAGGAGAAGCTCCAAACCCATGAAGGTAACAAGGGAACTGTTATCCGCACGCTACAAAGAACCAGGAAAGGGAAGCATGCCAAGAAACCTTTCTGCAAAGATGTGATAAATCACACTCTTGAAGTGCAGTATACCATGAGTACTACTTGTTTGAAGAAAAGTCTCTGGTCATTTCTCTGTTTAGAAATGCTGTGTTCTTGTGTCCTAACCTGAAAGATTATGACTTCCTCTAATCATGGGCTCAATGTTAAAAGGTTTTTCTGACAAGTGGATGTGTTACACACTGAGAGTAACTAAGCCATATACATGATTGATATCTAACATTGAATCATATTAGCTTCTGATACCTGTCCTGTAATTGATTAAATGTTATCGCTAGGGAAATATTGATAATGACAGTCTCAGTCCATCATTATGTTTATAGGCTCTAAGACACAAGAGCCTCATTGTTTTGATTTCTGTGCTTGCTTTGTACTTGGTTTGGATGTGGGATTAGATGACCAGAGTTAAGACTCTATGACTTCCTTCACAAGGATGCCTCCATTTTCAAAGCCCCCATAGGCAGATTTTAAATACTGAAAAGAGTAAGATACATTAAGTCATCATGGCATAGAATGTTAAGCCACTTTATGGTGGCTTTAGGAAGACAGCCAAATATCCATACATTTCCCTTGAATAAACAACACAGTTCAACCCTTTGGGTGAACTGGTATTGTCTTCCTGCCTAGAGTTTGTATTTCACCAAAGAAGCCTTGAAGGACCCATGATCTCAGTGTTCATCTATATCTGTCCTAGTGAATGGATTTTGAATACAACATCTTTCATGAATTTTAGTTGTACTAGTAACTAAAAACATTCTCTCCACTTAGAGGCCCGTTTTAGATCCATTCATTGGCTATGATGAGGACTCCATGGATTCAGAAACATCATCCATGACCTCCTTTAGAACAGACCGGACGCCTGCTACCCCTGATGATGACTTGGATGAAGTAAGTTTTTCCTTTTCTCTTGTCCTGCATGATATTGTCACCAAGTCTTCCCTCTAAGGGGAAGGAAAATCACAAAGTGATCCTTTAACACTGGCCAACTTTGAGATCATACTCCACTTTGATAATCTTGAAAGTAAGCATCATCTATGCCATATAATCTCTCTACAGACTTTTCAAACCTTCAGTTTGGTGCTGTAATTGGATCAGAAAAGCATCTTTCCAAAATTTTTCATCCGCATGAAGAGAGCCAACCCTAGGAGGTTTCTGGATTCAGTCCGAGGCAGGGTTAAGTAGAGTCCATCAGAATGACCCTCTGAGTTCAATTGCACTGAACACAACTACTAAGTCAGGGTTAGGGGCAGGAATCTTCTCAGTCCACACTCACTAGTCTTTATAAGCAGGGTTCCATGTAATGCTAGTGATCCCTGGGCTCCTTAAATAGCGGAAGGTGACCATAACTTCTGATCCTCTTGCCTCTACCTTCCAAGTTCTGAGGTTACAGGTGACCTCAACTCCTATATCTATATATCTATGTCTATGTCTATATCTATCTATATTATATATATGTATACATACATATATATGTAATGGTGCAAAATGGGCATTACATATGCTAGGCAAACACTTTACCAATTAAACTTCATCCCCATTTCCTCATGTAACATTTTTGATCAAATTCTCTGGTGATGATTAAATTATGCCCCAAATCTAAGTTTTAAACTTGAGAGGGCCTTTATGATTTATAATCATAAACTAATGATTTATTAGTTTATCTAAATGCATGGAAAGAAATGAGAGTAAAGGTGTAAGTATACTTGCCTCAAATTTACATCCAAACTTTTATTGTATCTTCTTTTTTGGATCTAAAATTGGGTATTATTCAAGGCCAAATGCAAAGTAATTAGTAATGTAAAAAATAAATAAGTGTTCCTTTCATTAAAATAATGTCCTCCATATTTTTACAAAATACATATTCAACATATTCTGAATTTACAGTCTTACTGATAATTCAGAATTACAAACAATCAAATAAATCATAACTTCTTTACAAACGTGGGCAAATGTCACTTTTCAGGCAGAACATAGGACGCAGACATAGCATAATTAATTTTGGAATTTTTGTATTTCAAACCCCAAGAGTCTAGCTGCTGAAGAATCCGAGCTACGATTTCGACAATTAACAAAAGAATACCAAGCCCTCCAAAGAGCATATGCCCTCTTGCAAGAACAGACTGGAGGTATCATTGATGCCGAAAGAGAAGCCAAGGTGAGTGTGGGCCTGAAGAGGTCTGAAATTAACGTGCAAAGGTTACATCACAAAAGCACTGTAGCCATTAAAATGTCAGCGGCACAGATTTCTTTGTGTCACTTTGTCCTCTGTGGCTTTTGAACTTTTCTTTTTTTAATTTAACAAACTTCAGATATAAACACATAAGAACCAGCACATATAAATGCTTTTATTTCTTTTAAAGATAGTTGAATATGTAGTTCTTATTTTTACTATTTGAAAACTTACATTTTCTAAGTTAACCCATATTGGATTTTGATGATCCATTTTTCCAAGTTCCTTGCTTAAAAATAATTTTATTTTGAAAAATTATTCAAAATAATTTTTTGAATAAGTAAGAAAAATTGCTATTGAAAAATTATTTTATTTTTCAAAAATAATAATTATTTTATTTTTCTTTTCTGAATTAACAAGTGTAAAACATTACATATACAACTCACTAAGCATTTCACAGACAATATTTCAACAAATTCTTATGTGAGCTCCCTAAAGCAGACTTTTTATAAAAGAATTTAAGAATCAGAGATTAATGAACTTTCCCCGTGTTACACATCCATGTTCTTTGGAGAATGTCATAACTTCTCCTTATAAGCCTTTCTCTAAAAGAAGGAAGGACAGAGGATGGACAAATGGAAGGAAGGAAGGAAGGAAGGAAGGGAAGGAGGGAGGGAGGGAAGGAAGGGAAGGAGAGAAAGAGGCAGGAAGTGGGGAGGGAGAGAGGAAGGAAGGAAGGATGGAAATATATTTGTTTCCGCATTCAGTCAATCAGTCGCTCCATGCTATGTTTTACATTTGGCACTGAGTGCTAAGTTCTATAACTATGATTTTTCTCCTTGATACAGAAGAAGAAATGATAGCATAGAAGTTAAATACACATGAGGTTAAGTTTTTCACCCAGGGTTCTAATATGTCAGGACGTTTGAGCCCAGTCCTCTAATGGCAGAGTCAGAACCACCAAAAGATCCTGCCTATGACCTTTGGCAAGAGAGCAGAAGGAGTGCATCTGTACACGGGTGTTCCCCACTTATCCTTTTGGAGGAATTACAATATGCCAGGAGGTGCCACAGCAACTACTCTTAGTAGTTTAGAAGGTAGATAGGTATGTCAAGTCTTTGTTTTAAAGTAGAAACATGCATGCACACACACTCACACACACACACACACACACACACACACACACACACACACGAAGATATGTTTAAAACTATACTTTGATTTGGGACAAGCCATGTACCATCTGAAAGAAATAGTCTCCCATACTCATATGTTTGCCTCAATATCAAATAATAGTTGAGATTTTTCACTGGCGGTATTCGCTAACCTTCCGTACTGTCCTAGGAATGGCCAATAAAATAAAAAGTTTTCAATTTTGGTGTAGATACCAGAGCACAAATTTGGCTCTGAAAGAATGAATAGAACTTGAAGAGGAAATTTAAGACTTATTTTCCCTCAAATAACAAGTTCACTTACATTACGGAGCCGCAGTGAGTTACCAGCAGGGATGTAGGAGACAGGGATGCCACTTTAGGTCAGAGTTGAAGTCCAGGTGGTGAATCTGGAGTATGATGGCAGTCCCTTAATGACTAGTTAAAGAGTGTGAATATTATTAGCATACTGGCAAGTAGGATCCCAGAAAAGTTTATTGACGACTCTAGGTCATTATTAGATCATGAAGGCAATGTAGCAGAATACTTTTATTCTAGAAAACTCCTCCCCTACACAAACTAACTTGTTGAACACTAGTAAAGGACAACACGCAGAATGGCCATTTTACTCACTGAACTCTGGAATTTTGATCTTACCAGGCACAAGAGCAGCTCCAGGCAGAGGTGCTGAGGTACAGGGCCAAAATCGAAGACCTGGAGGCAACGTTGGCTCAGAAAGGGCAGGTAGGTGCTTGGTGCTAGCTTTTGCACAGTGGCAGCTGGTTCACTCCAACTCTCCTCTGGCTCACCCCATGCATGGGTCACACCCAGGACATGGCTTGGCTCACCACAGTGACCTTTCTCAGACTGTGTCAGAATGTAAACTATTCCTGTCCCTGGTGTTATTCTCCCAGAGTGCAAACTCAGCCACAGCGGTGAATGACGTTGGGCAAGAGAGAGGCCAGTGGAAGAGGAGCCCGGTCAACTAGGCCTTAGAGATGTCACAAACCACAAAGACAGTGTGCTGCCCTCCTCCCATAGCTGCACTCTTTGCCTCTGTGCTACATATATGGTTCTACATTTTAATGTTCTCCATTCATATGTATTGAGCCCGTGTGCATTCTGACCTGTTTCACTTTTTGCCTGTGTGGTCACTTCTGAGTCCCCAGAAGGCTGGTCCTGGATTATTCAGACTGGAAAAGGTAGAGGGTAGAAAATAACAACGGAGAAAGGACTATTTTTTTTTCCTGGCAACAGAGTTTTTGAAAATGCTGCTGGAAAGGGTGGGAGTCATTTACTAGAACCAGTTACCCTCTGCAGGCAAACTGGGTGGAAAGGACATGGCTCTGGCCAGCTGGTTTTGAGGACACATACTACTCCTTTCGTGGCACTCTGAAATGCTGACTGCGCGATATTCTTTGTCAAACAGGATTCACACTGGGTAGAAGATAAACAACTTTTCATTAAGAGAAACCAGGAGCTTTTAGAAAAGGTATGTTGGGCGCACCACCCTAGTGGGGCAGAGGAGAAAATGATGATCCAGGAGCAGCAGGGGGTGCTCTCAGGAGTGGCACAGGGGCCAGGGAAGGGGAGGCTCTCCCACTGCTGCTCTGTCCTCTGTTGCGTGCTCAACTGCATCCCATTACCATCATCCCCATCAGTTCAGTGGCCCTCGTGCATGGCTGCAGACTCATGAGGGAGTGATTCCTGTGCCCCACCAGTCTGTTATCCATATATATGTACTGTATATATGCCGTGTGTCTATATATATGTGCGTGCCCACACATGCACATGAGCATCTCTTGTGTGGTCGTTCACCTGTCCCACCCCCAAATCCTCACTGCACATGCTGTTTGTGTAAGAAAGTGACAGAATATATCTGTGCTTCGACTTAACACAGACTATATTCTCACTTTTAAACATATTTGCTAAGCTTGGCTATTTGTTTTCTTTTACACCTTAAAGGAAGGGATTGATTTTTTTCAGAAGCATCCAAAACAAAAACCATCATGTCCAGGAAACTTGTCAGCACACTAAGATATGTGTCTATCCAGTAGATATAATTAACCACAGCCTTTTGCTCTGAGGCAATTTAACACTATAGACCATCTCAAGGTGAAAGATAACTTTTCCTTTGGTACATTTTTTTCTGTAGTCTAATGAAAGATTAAAAACAAATAGTATATTTGACACAGATAGACTTTAAAGCTTTCTGAACATAGGAAAGTATTCTGTTGATAAATTCAAAATACTATAGAGGTTATTTTAGCCTTATTCCCACCAATATTTTCTATAGTTGATAATCAACAAAAATTAGCCACTCTGCCCTGGTCAGAGGGAGAAGGATAAAGATGGCCTCATCTCGTCTGAAAAGGCTGTGCGGCCTACTTTTCTCCAAATGAATCAGGATGATGTATGGAGATGGCAAGTGCCCCAGATTCAGACCTTAAGGCTTCTATAAAAATGTGGTTAGGAGGGTCTGTTAGCACAAGTGCCTGGCTACTGAAGAGGCTGAGGCAGGAAGATCGGAACTGAAAGGTCTACTAAGGTTACCCAGTGAGTTCAAGGTTAGCTTAGGTAACTTAGTGAAACTGTTTCAGAAGAAAAATGAAAAAGAAGATTCTGTGGCAGAGCACCTAAAGCTCTGAGTTCAGTCTCTATTACAAAAGAAATGAAAAAGATAATTCACTCCCATTAATAAGTTGAAATTTGTGAATGACTGTTCTAATTCTATCAGTAGCTATCGGTTCCATTGATCTCCCACAATATCCTATCACAGATCCAATATATTGATCCAAGATTCTAAGAACGATAATCACCTTTGCAACCTGAGTCAATTAAAAAAATTCGTTTGACTACAGATGTTTACGATGAGGGGGCTTGAGAGATGGCTCAGCATTTAAGAGCACTTGATGTTTTTCCAGAGGACCTGAATTCAATTATAGCACCTACAGCAGTAACTAACAGCACCCAACTTCAGCTCCAAGGGATATAATACCCACTTAGGAACTCCTTGGGTACCCATATCCTTGTCATACAACACACACACACACACACACACACACACACATGCATGCACGCACGCACGCACACACACACAGGTGGGGAATGGGAGTGCAAGTCAGAGACAGAAAGAGATTGGGAGGGTGCATGGTGGATAAACCTTTTTTGTCATATTAATGAATGTCACATTAGCCCTTACCATTGCTCTGCTGCTACTGTCCTACTAATCTGAGAGATGTCCAGTGACACATTGTTACAATCCTTTATCATACAGTTGATTCCCAGCTTTCTTTCTGATTTCCTTTATTTATTTTTTTTTATTTCTTTGGTACAAACAGGAATTTTTGAGCTGTGTCTTCTAACTCAAAAGCAGGAGTCTCTCTCTCTCACACACACACACACACAAAACCTATGTATTTTATTTTCAGTTATGTGTTTTGGTAGATTATGTCACTGTACATAATGATCCTTCCATAGTTAGTGACAAAGAAAGAAGTACATAAAAATTATCAGATCCCTTAAGATCTACAGGAGTCTCAGACATGAGCCCTTCCCAAAGGGAAAGGCACGTTGACACAATTGATGCACATCTGACTTAATCGCGTGCCTCATGCTTCATCACGTTGTACAGGATGCCCTTGAGAAAGTCATACAGGACCAAAGTGTAGCAGTATGTACCTATAGTCTTAGTTGCCTGGAACACTAAGGGAGGAGGATCACTGGAGGCCAGGAATTTGGAGCCAGCCTGATCTTCATAGAGAGGTCCTGTGTTAGAAAACCAACTAATCAGTAGCAAATCAGAAAGAACAACAAACAGTTCTACAGATGATGAAGAAAGAGGTAGCATTTCTGAGTGTTTGGGCTATCAGAGGTTCATGTGGAGCTTAGAGCTTAGCATTAAGGGAAGAGAATGATTTTCTCTGTGGTAAAGAAAACAGAGGAGTATTATCCAGGTAGGTAAGGACAGAGAAAGCTCCTGGAGTCACATGGTGGATCAGAACTGCTTGTTCATATGTGCATGTGTGCATGAGTGTGTACATGCATGAATGAGTGCGCGCGTGTGTATGGTTGTGTACACACGTGTGCGTCTGTGTGTAAATGTCTGCATGTTCACACATGGCTGTGCAGAGATGACACTGGTAACATTGCATACTGAATGATCAGATAGTGAACAGTTTTTCTAAGGTTTGGAATTCCATCTTATGGAGTCTCACGTCACCCTCTTCAGCAATTCTCAGTTTTATAGGTAAGAGCTGTTTGAAGCAATAATGTAGTTTAGAATTACTACAAAAATACCCATCAGGTCTTATCAACATACAAAACATTGTACGATGGGCATGAGTTGACTAGGTTGTAGCCAGAAACATATAAGGTCTAAATTAACAGTAACTGGTATTTTTAGAGATGAGTGTCCATCTCCCTCATAGACACCCTTAAATCTATTCTGCACACACTGTATCTGATCCACATGAGACATACAAGTGTTTCAAATTCACTGTCTAGAGGAGCTCTAGCCTTCATGTCAGAGAAAGGTTTTTTCCTTAGCATCTTTCTCTGTGCTTCCCCAAATAAGCTAGAAAATAGCTACGAGGAAAGCCAACCCTACCTTAATCATATTTCCTTTGGGATCATTGGCATGGTCTACAGCAAATACTGTTCACTGAGTGGATGATTTACAACCATATCCATGGTTGCTCTGCCAAGGTGTTCCTTGCTGGGCTCACCTAACTCCGGGGTTTACTTTATCAGATAGAGAAGCAGGAAGCAGAGAATCACCGGCTACAGCAGGAACTTCAGGATGCCAGAGACCAGAATGAGCTGCTGGAGTTTCGCAACCTAGAACTGGAAGTAAGGAACTGCTGATGTTAATGACAGTATTGTCATCACTTGCACAATGAATTATGCATTTCAGAGTTACACTCTTATTTAGACCCCAGAGGTAGTTCACAATAAGAAAACTGTGACAATCAAGACTGAGTACCTTAGAAACATTGCCTATGCCATGTATCTTGCCTGGTAATGAAAATTTGTAAAGAAGCTAAAGAAGCTTCAGACTATCCTCACTGGGACTGCTTTCCCAACAGCTGGGTGATGGATTTTAGAAAATGTCTACATTATTCTGGCCAAACTTGAGGTGCTCATTTTGGGGATTTGTTGTTTTTAAATAAAACATCTCATATCACATCTTCATTCTAGTCTACAAAATCTGACTGAAGTTCTGGGTGATGACAAATTCCTGTTTGAATTTTCTATCATTTTGCCACTGATATTCTTCTTCAGATTATTTCAGATGGTAAAGTTAGCCAGCAGGGTGCTCCAGTGGAGAGGAGTGACTGCCCCTGTAGCCTGTATATCTTCTTTATAAAGAATGAGAGGATCACATGTACAGAGGCTATTTGGCATCATACACCTTCATAGTCAGCTCACCCTGTGATACCTGAAGGGTGTAAATATTAATACTGTTTAAATTGCATCTCTACTTCCACATTTCCCCGAACAAAAATCTTTAAGGATGGATGGTGGGGGCTGGTGAGATGGCTCAGTGGGTAAGAGTACTGACTGCTCTTTCGAAGGTCTTGAGTTCAAATTCCATCAACCACATGGTGGCTCACAACCACCCATAATGAAATATGATGCCCTCTTCTGGTGCCTCTGAAGACAGCTACAGTGTACTCATTTATAATAATAAATAAATATTAGAAATAAAAAAGGATGTATGGCACAATCTATAAATTTTCTCCCATATTTTTTAGTTGACTGCTTAATTCTCTAACACTCAATTTAATCATGTATATCTTGAGGGTTTTTTTTTTTTTCTGTATTTTGGCCAAATGACACATTGATAAATGGCTGAAATAGTATAAAGAGACAACTGGCTTAGCATTTAATCAGTTGCTGCTTCTTTTTTCTTCCTATGTATTCCAAGGAGAGAGAGAGGAGATCCCCTCCATTTAATCTACAAATTCACCCCTTCTCAGATGGTGTGAGTGCGCTGCAGATCTACTGTATGAAGGAAGGTGTCAAGGTAGGCAGACATTGGATGTTTTGTGTGTGCAGACATCAAGAAAGCAGGGGACTGGGAAAAGAAAGGCTGCTCATGGCTACTCTATGTCAATCCCTAGATAGCAGGATGGAAATAGCCATACATCTATCAGAAAATCAATAGGACATAAAATAAATGTTTAACAGATTTATAAAAGGTAATAGCAAAGAACAGAGATGGGTCATTTAGATCATAGGAACATAAAGAATGGTGTAGGTTCAAAAAGCATGCATTCAAATACATGGTATTAATTACCTGGGGGGAAATATAAATAAACGATGTGCTTCAAGAAACATAATTCAAGTTGACCTGATAGATAGAACATGTCACGGGTCCCTTTATTGACGCTTCCCAGGTGCTGTGGAGTTTTTGAGTGAGAAGAGACTTTTGAAGTCCACCAGTCATTGCTGCTGCTTTTGATGGATTTAATTATGGGAGGATTTGTGCCTTTTCGGGGAGGGTCTTAGGCTTCAGAACATAGAATTTACTAGATCAAATGTGACTCTTTCTTTAGCACTTAATGGAACACAATTCAAATATTAAGGTTGAGATGGCATGGTTCTGTTCCCCTGAAAATAGACTGCCATGCAGTCCCCATGAAAGGCCTGAGGACTTCCTCCTGAGGTACAGCTGGGTTGCCCCTGTTATTTCTAGTTGGTTGCTTCACGTTCTGCACAGCTCTTCCTGCTTCCATTGAGCTGCCCAGTGTACCTGCTTTCAGTATTCTTCTCTCTGCCATCTTGGTGCCTACCCTGAATGCATCTCCTTGACTTTGCAGGATGTCAACATCCCTGATCTCATAAAGCAGCTTGATATCCTAGGTGACAATGGGGTAAGTCATGCCTTGATTAAATATGGTGGGGGTATGAATTGGCCTGAATAGAGTTATGAAATCCTTACCATGTGTCAGGTATAAGACAATAGCAAGAAAGACAGAGTATCTACCTAAGCGGGTTCCTCCCCAGAGAGAATCCCACAAGCCCAGAGCAGACATAGCAATGACTTGAAGGTAACTGAGAAAGGAGATATGGTAAAGGGCTTTTCATAGAAAGGGTTCAGGTTGGAATGCAGACCACATCTGCAGTGATTAAAGCTAATTACTGCCTGACTGCTGCTCACAGGCATTCTATGTAAAATTAATCAGTCAGGCGGTCAGGAAGACTGCTAAACACTAGGGTTGTTGGCAGCCCCATAAAATGAAGCAGGAGGCTATAAACCTTTTTCTTCTTAATACTTCCCTTCAAGCAGGGCCAAGGCCTGTTAATTCAGGGGCAGCACCATTCACAGTACCATAAGGTGAATGGCTCACCTAGTACACCGAAGAATATGTACCATTTTCCCCTAGAAAATTAGAACCATTGAAACTGGATCAGAACTGCTGTGAGGAGAAAGCTTCTTCTTAATTCTGGGTTTTCTTAGCGTGACTTCTAATGAAGTGTGTTCACACTCACACAAAGCACTCAACTTTGCATGAACTCTTTATGAGGAATGGTTAGGAATAGGGATGGGCAGAGGCTATTTGCACGCGTGCTCTGGCACGCCTGTTTTCCATGGTGTAAATGTCATGAGCATTTTCACCTTATCTTCTGTCTCTTGTTTTTCACAGAACCTAAGGAATGAAGAGCAGGTGGCCATAATTCAGGCCAGCACTGTGCTGTCCCTGGCAGAGAAGGTAATGAACGAAGTTCACATTTCCAGTCATCCAATGTTGTTAAACTTCATGTCTGAGGGCAGGAGACTGCAGCACCTACCCCTGTGCACCCAGCCTTACTTTATTCAATATGTGATAAATGTGATTCAACCCAGGATCATGAGAGCAGACAGAAGTCTATAAATCACTTTGTGATGGATAGATACTTTTTACTTTAAAGCCATCTGTAAATAATAACATTCATCACCTTGGAAAATCTTCTCAGTTACATTGTTCAAGCAATCCTAGTGAACTGGAAAGCCAGCAAGAAGGGTTTTGCTCTGAGCTGGTGAAACTAGAGTTGCTCCAGACAAGCTGTTCCTTTAGTTTGTGTATATGCCATAGAATCTGTGGCTTGATCCTGTATGGTGGCAGCCTCATTCCGAAAGCCCAATGATATTGGTGCACTGCTGACCCCTTGTGTCTACACCTGGTAAATGAGGGGTGGAGAGAACCAACACAGGGAAGGCAGATTCCTGGTTGTTCCCAAATGTCTCAAGAATGAACCCAGAGCCAGATGTGATGGTACAAATCTGTATTCACAGAACTTGGGAAGGAGATAGGCAAGTTCAAGACCAGCATGGCTCACATAGCAAGACTCTTTCTCAAGAAAAATTAATTCAAAAGAGAATCTGCACATAGCAGAGAGTCGTATGCACACATTTGAATAAGATGAAAGGTTTTTGCTTTTATCTATCAAGCTGCTGTCTTAATTCTAAAGGGCCTAACAATCATCATAAAAGTAACATGAAACTCTGAGCAATACTCAGCTCCTTCAAATCTGAAATCAAATTCTGCAGGTCAAATAGCATTGTTCTAATTCTCAAAATAATAACATAAAGACAAAGCAGGGGATAGCGCTATGGAATTAAAAATACAAAATGTTGACATGATCCATTTATTAATGTCCATTTAAGCAAACCACATTTATGTATCCTAACTAAAGGCATTTTGCTCATCACTTGGAAATTTTTAATATGGACTGGATATCACAAATGATAAAAGAAACTAATGTCAGATCTGCCAGATGTGCAAATGGTTGTTTTGTTTTTAGGTTTAGAAAGGCCTTACTCTTCTGTCTGAAGTACATGTTGAAGTATTTGCATTTGTACTGAAAGAAAAGTGAGAAGTTTCTATTTTAGGACTTGTTTCCCTCAGAATTTAATTAAAAACTTGATCATGTTCTCTTTCCTCTCCCTAGTAGTTTAATAGTGTCATATTTTTGCTACAGAAGGTCCAGAATTCAAAATTTACCAAAAGTCCTTTGACTTGAAACCTTACCTACAGATTCCTTCAGAATCCCTCCCCTCCAACCTCCCTTTTTCTATATTTTCTCTCTTCCTTCTTTTTTCCTATCTCTGTTCTTCTCTTTCATTCTCCCTCTCTCTCTTCCTTCTCTCTATCCTGCCCCATCTGTCTCCTTGTTTGTCTCCCTCCCTGCCTCTCTTCTCTTTCCTCTCCACTCTGTCTCTCTCTGTCTCTCTCTCTCTCTCTCCACACTTTCTCAGTGTGGATACGTGCAAGTGGGTGCATGTGTGCATGCATGTATTTGTGTATGTATGTGTATGTTGATACATGTGTATACATTCCTGTGTGTGTGTGTATGTGTGAGCATGCATGGCGTGCATTTGTGCTCACATGAGTGTAAGTGCCTATGTGTATGCGCATGCATGCGTTCCTGTGTGTTTATGTGTGTGCATGTGTATGTGTGTGTGTGTGTGCGCACACATGCGCACACGTACTCACACATGAGAGCATGCTCTGCTCTTCCTCACTCTTCACTTAGTCCTTTGCCCTGAAGTCTTTATGTAGATGCTCAGATTTTCCCTTTCCACCTCTGCATCGTTATCATAACTACTGTCCTTCCTCTTATGTAGGAAAGCCTTACCAGTCCATGAGGGCCAGATAGACTTTTGATGTTTCTATAGTGACCATGTTTCTGCTCCCTGGGTTTTGATGATTGTATTTAAATAATAAATTGTCAAACTCTGGTTTTTCCAACCAACCCACCTATCTTAGTTACTGTTTTATTACTATGATGAAACATCATGACCAAGACAACTTACAAAAGAAAACATTCAGTTGGGAGCTTGCTTACTGTTTTGGAGGGCTACTTCATGGTGAGGAGTGTGACCTCCAACAAAGCCATACCTTCAAATCCTTCCCAAACAGTTCCACTAACAGGGGACCAAACTTCAGATCTATGAGCCTGTAGGGCTCACTGTCATTCAAACCTCCACACCTCATTCACCCTGGAGGAGGATATGGTCTTTGTTCCTCTTCCCTTTATTTATCCTATTTCAACCCAAGCAGCTAGAGATGAGATGATCAGTAAATGCTTCCTGAAAAAAATAAATGAATGAACCCATTCACACCCTAAGAAACAGCACAGTTTGTATCAGCCATTCTGGGGTTTATTTAACAACAATGGTCGGAGAGTCTTACACAGTTGAAAGCATGAGAGTTACAGTCCTTTAATGTGATGTAGAATTGCCCTGCTTTGAGACTTCAAAGAGAGCTTGGGCTGATTCCATGATAGGTGTGACATAGAGATGTAAAGGAAAGAGAACTAGCCTTGTGTGCCTCATTAGGTCCATGAGTATCACGCTGGTCCCTAAGTGAGTGTAGCACAAGGTCTGCTAAAGCACAGTGAACACTTACATAGTGCTTCTTTTGAACCAGACTCTTCTAACTACTGAATCTAGGTATCATGATCATATTTCCCTCAAAGAATCAGAAGCACAGAAAAGGTAGGTGCTCTGCCCAAGGTGATAATTGTATTAGTTAGAACCCAGAATCCATCTCCAGATGCTTGTCTAGTTCAAGAAATCCTTAAACAAGCTGTGCAGAGCACCCAGGAGCTGTAACATTGGATCTTTAACGATCTAATACATGCCTTTCCTCGTGTCTTTCTTGCATGACAATAACCAGCTGAGCAAGTAACGGGTAAATAGCTCTATATTAACATTGTGGTAGAAAGCAAGGGGCTGGATGAATAAGGCCAATGCTTGCCCTAAGAACTCATGATTGTAATCAATGTTTGTGCAGACCTTTGCAAATCAAATTAGAGTCACTTCCCCCAAAGGGACTCTTGTTTGGTTCTATTCTCAAGTTATTCTAAATGTCATTTTTGATCTTATGACTACAAATATAGACAACAGTTGGGAGTATGATTTTAGCCAAAGTGTATACCTAGACAAAATTCTAAGAGTGGAGTCATATGTGTCTTCATACAAAAAGCAATAGCTTTTTAAGTGAGAAAGCATAGTGGGTCCAGATCTGTGTCACACTGCATATACCATCATTGTTTCTTGCATCCAGTTTACAGGCACCTTATTTTCCTTTTACAAATGGTAGCTTACCTTAGCCACACAAATAGGAGCAGGAGCCAACATGCAGATCTGCAGTTCACAATGGCATCATTGAGGTTTGCAGCATCTGAAACAGAATGAATGATTTGACAGAAGCTATTTCTCAAAGATAAAGGGGCAGCAAATAGAGTGGTCAGGAAAAGCAGTACTATGTACAAAACCATAGCTGTTGACTGAAATGCCCTTAAAGAAGTATATAGCCATGTGTATAGTCAGGGAGTAGAGAGATTCACAGCTCTGCTGTCAAATTGTGCCTTTGTTTTTCTCCATGATGTCAGTGGCTGAGGATGGCTGGTCATGGTATCTCTCCAAAGGCTTTAGATTATAGAGTTATTTGAGTTTGATGTACCATGTCATGTACCCATACTGAAGAGAAATAAAATATGACATTTTAGTTCATACAATATACTGTCACCTTATATTCTTTTCTTTTAAAAATGCATTATTATTATCAAAACAACTTGATATATAAAAATTTGTAATTCAAGGAACATTGGGTTATCTTTCAAAGCCACATAGCAAAGAAAAGGTAAATTTGAACAAGAGCCAAGGAGGCTCCTCCTGGTACTCTCACATAGCTATGCCTAATCACAAATCCATAAGGTCTAAGCTGGCATTCACCTTGCTGAACACCCATTCAGATCATTGGTTATATTAAGCCATCTGTACGGTATTTGCATACAATAGGACCCAAAGACCATGAGCTTATTAACACCACATCAAAAGGTTACCTTCTGAGTTGTAGGAAATACATTCTCTTTGTGAGGTTTGTTTAAAAGGCCTCAACTTACCACATTACAGGAATCATTTTCATAGATCCAAATTTTACTCTCACTAGGGACACTCCCTCAGGTCCTCTAACCTTCAGATATTGAACACTGTATTCCTTGGAATTCCATTCCAGTTTTCCCCAAACATCCCTCATTCTTCCATTAGACTTCAGTTCCCCCCAAAAAATCTCCCCATGGGTACCAAAGCTTTGCTAATCATGTTCATCACTGAAGCTCTAGGAGGTGACACGTAGTAGAGACATCAGAGTTTATTTGCTAAATAATGATGTACAGAAGATGGTAGAATTTTGTCTAAACTCCTGGAAATAAAAGTCATTAAGTTTTTACCAAAGGTTTCAATCAGCATCCAGAGACATAAAGGGAAAGGCCACCCATTCCAGGGAACAGCTCACAGAATCGATACCACACTGAACAATCACACCAAATATTTCTATCTTCTTAACCCTTTAGTGGATCCAACAAATTGAAGGAGCGGAGGCTGCCCTGCACCAGAAGATGTTGGAATTAGAAAGTGACATGGTAAGCCTAAGGAAAAAAACATAGTACAATAATAGGAAATGAACATTGGCTCTATGTTTTATCTGGAATGCATGGGAGTTTGTAACTGCCTTATTGATTTGTGTACAGACTGTGGGACATACTTCTCATTAGTAGCTGATAACCTCCTGCTGTAGTCTCCCTCAAAGCATACTGTACTGTACATTGACAGTATTTATAAAAATTAATGTTAAAAGAAATTAAGTTGGATATTTTCTCTCAGGCTGAATACTTTTTGCTACTGTGAATAATTACCAAGTAAAAATTACAGACTTGATGGTTATAACTCTGCTTTTAAGAATCCATTAGCTATTTTACATCCATTAAGAGAGCTACTGTCAAAAAAGCAGAAACCGACAGCTGTTACTAAAGATGTGGAGAAACAAGAACCCAGGGCCTTGCTGTGGTATGAAATAGTACAGATATGGGAAATGGCATGGAGGTTGCTTTAAAATTCAATAGAATTATATAAGCCAGCATTACCAAGAAAAAAAAGCTGAAATTGGAGTGTGATGGGTTACTGTATACCCACTTACATTGTGATATTCACAATAGCTACAAGGTCAATGTAATCAATGTATCTACTAATAATTGAATGGATGAGCAATGTATGGAATGTTGTGTGTTAGTTTACTCTAAGATAGTTGTTGCATGCAACATCTCTTCTGCCTGGAGCTCTCTGTTTACTTTCTTCTCTAACACCTCTCACTCTAATGTAGCCATTATTGGCAAACAGGCATCCATAATGTCTGGTGAAAGGCACAGTGCAGATGAACAGTGGTGACATTAGGTAAAATGAGTTGTCACGGACTAGCAGGTGCCATTACGCCATGGATGTGATGGATAGAGTCATAAAACTCATAGGAAATGAAGGCACACTGTGGTTGTTATGGGTGGAGAGGAAGAAAAAAAATAGAGTTGTTAAAAGGGATAAGTTTCTCTTTTGCAAAACTAAAAACTTCTGGGCATGGCTTTCATAACAGTATGAATGTATTTCATAGTATAAATATATACTTTAATGATTAATTTTGTTTCATGTGCATTTTAACACAAGTTAAAATAACATATCACCAAATGTGGGAGTTAATAAGTTGTTAACCTGCATCATCATGTTTAATCTTATAACAAGACCCCATTTAAATGATCTTTGCTAAAACAAATGTAGTAGGTCCGTATCAAGTCATGAAATTCTATGATAACAATAATTTGTGTTTTATAGAATTTAACAGTTTTAAAATCATAATATGTACAGAATTCATGTTTTACCAAGAAATTAAGAACTATACTGAAACACGAAAAGATTTGTGTTTGGGTTCACAATGGCCATCGGGATCTCCTTCAATACACAACTACTAATGCAACATTCAGCCTTTATGGGGCTCTTAGAGCACTGGTCCCCACCCAGTGCTGGTCAGGAAAGCCCATAGCAGCATTACTACATACTCTGAGAAGTGTGTACAACTGGGCTTTCAAACATCCAATCATCTGGAAAGAGTTTTTTACTGCTCACTTAAGTACCCGAAGAAATGATTGACTTGCACATGGAAATATGTAGTACCCCAAAACAAAGCTTTAACTAATAATGACAAGATGGCCACGCACTGACAGATGTACAAGGATCGATGAGATGAAGAAACTTCAGATTTATATCTCCTGGCTCATATTAGCTTTGCAACAGGGGCCACTAAATACTCATCAAATGTCAGTGTGGGCAGAGTCACCCTAGCTCTTTAAAATGCCCTTCATACTTACATCAATTAATTTGAAACAGTTAAGTTTGTTTATCATATAATATCCCTGTGTTAAATTTCATAGAGTTCTTAGAAAAACATACTTTATCAATACATAGCTGTCCTCTGTGTCCTCAGAGAACTGGTCCCAGGATCTCCTGGAAACACCAAAGTCTAGAGATGCCCAAGTTCTTTTTATAAAATTCCACAACTTTGCATGTAATCTGCACACACCCTCTTATGCATTTTTAAATTATCCCTAGATTATTATTATTATGGACTATGCACATTTATAATGTAAATTATTTACAAATACCTGTTATGCTCCATGTTTATAAGGGATGATGAAAGCAATTTCATAGTCAACGGATGTTTCTCTCAGATATCTTTCTTCCAAAGATAGTTGAGTCTCTAGGTATCGAACCAGGAGAAGTGGAAAGTCATGTGTACTCACACAGAGCTATTCTTTAACAGCTACTGTGTCAAAAATCTCTCCTTAATTACCCACTCTCAGACTGGCTTAAAAGTCATTAAGAGCTTTCCAGTGGTTATGCCTTGTATCTTTCTTGCTATTGATTTTCACATTCCCTGTCTGAGACTGTGAAAGCTGAACTAATTTCTTAGCAGAAGAGAACTACAGTTCTACAAATGTAGTAATCTGTCCTGTGTACTAGAGAAAACATTCATCTGTGTACCTTCCATGTATCACTTTCAAGTTAACTGGGCTTCCTGTCGCAGTTTGTCAATGTGACCCTTTATTATAGGAACAATTCTGCAAAATCAAAGGCTACCTGGAGGAAGAACTAGACTACAGAAAACAGGCTCTCGACCAGGCATATATGGTAAGTACCAGAAGGAGCCAGCTCATCCCTTGCTCATTACCCTGTACAACAGAGCTAAGATGTCTGGTCTAATTTGTTATTCCATGTAGTTGAATACTCACAGCATGAATATACACAGCAGTTACTAATTGCTTCTTCAGTTTTGAAACAGAACCCCAAGATTGTTGCTAATATAATATTCTTATGTTTTATACATAATTCTAATTCATTCTGAAATTAAATGTATACCATTAGGTAATTAATATTTAAATGTAGGACATACTGAATGCCAGTGTAGATCCAACAGGGACTTTATTAAATCGAGTATTATCATTTGGGACTCGAATGTACTAATAGAATAATAATGGATTTAATACATGTTATGCATATTTTAATTCATTTAGTTCTTAAAATAACCACAGAATTTACAAGTAATCTTATTATTCTTTTTACATATGAGGAAAACAGAATTATAGAGGAAAACCATTGCTGGAGCATAGCTCTTAGTTCAGGGACTGGGCCTGATCTGAGCCCATAACTGCAACCACAACAAGTGAAGCCATGGTGCTAAGTGAACTGTGCCTCTTTTTCTCTGTAGATACTTGTTCTTATAGTAGCTCATGGCTTGTTCCTCCCCTCCTACAAAAAATGCATACTGCAAAATTCCTGACATTGGACTACAGCTCTTCTTCTCTACTTTACCCCACCCCTTCACTGGGTCACAAGGATGAACCAGAAGACAAAGGACAAACTAGTAGGATAGGCCCAAAATTGCTATCAGAGGTTTTCATAATGCTTTTGTAGCTCTGGGGAAAAGAGTGAACCCCTGAATCCCTGTTTGTATTAAAGACAGCTTAGACTACACTCTCCAGATGAGGAAGGGATTCTTGTATTGTTCAATGGGGAAACAAGAGAATGAGAGGTGATCACAGGCTCAAAAATAAAACAAAAATTTCTCTTACCCACTTCTTTTAAAAACCCTTGTCTCTCCTGCCTATAGAAAATAAAATTAAGCTAAGGTCTAGAAAGAAATTGTTGAGACCTCATGCAGAAAGCCATATTTAATTTTTAAAAGGTGGAATATATTTGGTCCAGGAACAGTAGAAAAGCATTCTATCAGGACTTTTCAAGTCACTTCTGCCAGACTTACAGGGAATAAGACTATAGATTTGGCAACTGTATTTGAGATAAGTAGCATACCCACACATACACACTAACACAAACACATACAAACATACATACACACATTCACACATTCACACACACACACACATATACATTCTCACACTCATACACATACACTCACACACACACACATATACACTCTCACACTCACACAAGGAGGAGCAGAGGGAGGGTGAGGAAGGTTCTATATAGTAGATAATTTATCAATGAAACAGGACTACGAAAGTCATTGGACCTCCCCTAAACCTCAGTGTAGCTGATGAAGAGAAGGGGACCAGGTGCTCGGAAGATGGTTCAGATGCTCAAGTGCTTGTTGTTTGTGCATGAAGACCTGATTCCCAGCACTGATACAAAAGCCAGATGTGATGATGTGCACTACAATCCCATTGCTAGGGAAGCCAGCATAGGAATATCCCCATGGCTGGCCGGCCAGACAGGTTAGCTGACTTAGAGAGCTGCAGTGTTATTCAGAGAACCCCTCACCTCAAAGACTATGGTGAAAGTTACTGAAGAAGGCATGGATGCCAATCCTTGGCCTACACACACACACACACACACACACACACACACACACACACACCAGGGCAACTCTAACATTCTAGGCTATTTTTGAATCATAGTTCCCTTTTTTCTTTCTTTCTCTCTCCCTCTTTCTTTCTTTTTTTCTTTCTTTCTTTCTTTTTTTTAAAGAATAGGCATGGAAACCATAGGACATTTCAAGTACAGAGAACTGTGTGAATTAGATGGAGTTTTATGTTTGAAATGTGTCTCCAACTTCCAAGTAATGCTTTCCTACTTACACTTATTTATAACACATTGACTACTGTGGAATTAACCACTGCTTAAAACAGGGCTGTCAAGGAGAAAGGAGAATAAACCCATCCCCAGCTACATTTGAAAAGTGAAGGAGGTATGGAGGTGTAGTCATTATAACAGAGGACCTCCTAAAACAAAAACATGAACAGGATCCCTAGAAAGGAAATGAATTTGCTTACAGAGTAGACTATGCATTGTGTGAATAGCAGTTGTGGCATCTCACAATGAGCGAGGCAGGCAGGAGGAAGCTCTCAGAAACTCTGAGATCCCCTAAGACCGAAGTGCCAAGTAGCTGTCTCACCTATCCACACACACAGTCTCCCCACACCACACCTAAGTGCTCGGTCCCAAAGTTAGACTTTTCTGATTCTGTTTGCCAGAGAATCCAGGAACTAGAAGCTACTTTGTACAATGCTCTGCAGCAAGAAACTGTGATCAAGTTCGGTGAACTGTTAAGTGACAAGCAGCAGGAGGAGCTGAGAACAGCTGTAGAAAAGTTACGGCGGCAAATGCTGAGGAAGAGCCGGGAGTACGACTGTCAGATCCTCCAGGAGAGGATGGAGCTCCTGCAGCAAGCCCACCAGGTGAGGACCAAGCCCCGCATCTGCGCATAGGTCAATCCTGAGCACGTGGGACAGAGCAACGCATGTCCGATATGTGAATGGAACCGAGAACAAGTGGAACAAATAACTGGTTCCCACCATCACTCAATATAGGACGGCAGGTCGGTAAATAAACTTGGTCTTGAGGAAAATGGCATTTCAGAGGTGCTGCGCGGGGCTCTCATTTCTAGAATGACTTTGTCACAGGCTCCAAATCTATTGGAGCCTGTTTACTCACCTGTGTAAGGGAAAAAAAGGGCACTGGCTCTGCTTCATTTATTCCTGCCAATAACTGAGCTCCAGGCAATCATCTGGAAAGGGTAAAAGGGAGCAGAGCCTGTCTCTTCATTCTCAAAACAAATGGCAAGAACAACAAAGCCCGGAGGCTGTTTCATGCTGCCTGGCATTCGCACAGTTGGGATCTGAAGGCTGTACTTGTGGCTAGAGAGATGCTCAGAGGTTAATTGCGCTGGCTGTTTTTTCCATAGTACTCAGATCCTATTTCCTGCACTTCCATGATGGCACATAACTGTCTATAACTCCAGTTCCAAGGGATCTGATGCTCTCTCTGACTTCCACGGAAACCAGGCATGCACATGACATATAGACATACATTCTGGCAAAGCACCCATACATAACATATATGTGTGGCATATATACATGTAAAAATAGATTGTTAAGAATGTGAAGGCTGTACATCATCTCACCTCATCTTCCTGGGAGCTCTAAGACGAAAGTGTTCTTATTATCCCAGTTTTGGAAACAAAGTAGTCAAACGATTATTTCAAAATAGTAAAGGACAGAGCAAAATCACAGATATGCCAGCCCTAAGAACTAGGTGCTAAGCAAAGCACAATGCTGTCATATGTAGTTTAAGGCTTTTGTGAGTCATGTGATCCATCTAGACTGGCAAGTCAAAATAATAGGCACCTATTAGCAACTTGCTCCCAAAAACTTTTGCAATTCATCATTTGTGTCAGAACTTGACCAGCGATCAGCAGTAGGGTCCTGTCCACAGAGCAAATTCGAAAGAATTCCGGAATCTATATTGCCAGGTTGAACTATTTGGTCTTCAGAGCTGGGACAATCAATGGAATAGACAGGCGGTGTGAAGTATGCTTGGAAGTTCAAGGAGTAGAACAGGAATTGTGATTCTTTTATGATACGAGTAAGAGCAAAGCACAGAAGACAGTCAGTCCAGAGAGAGCCAGGAGCTTTGTGGTTTTCAATCCAGCAGAGCACTGGAGTCATTTGTACTAACAATGATAGATATCTGCATACTCTCTCAGAGGGCCTCCAAAATAACAAAGATTTGCAGTTTGATCAGTCAAAAGTTGTTGAAGCTTTTGACAATAGGTTATTTTGTGAGTTTGTTTTTCACTTCTACTGGGGGATAAAAATGTCTTCTGCACAAAGCTCTTACATGGCAAAAGCATGTCATTGTTTTTTTCTTTTTCAACAAGTTGAGAGCTTTGTCTTGTAAGTACAGATGTGTTTGTTTTAATGTGGACTAACAGTTAATCCAAATTTGCTTAGGATAAAGCCTCTGGCATTGAATCTCTTTTTAACTCTTTACCTATGACACCTCTCTCAAGAAAGAATTCCTTTTGAAAGAGATTCAGGCTGAGCTGAGAGAATTCCCTGATATTTCCATCTCTCTAACAAGTATTCATTAAGTGTATCTCTGCCAATTATTTCTTACTTTCCTCTTCCCTTTTAATTAGTAGCTTAATAGCCGTTATTCTAGAAGGCATTGACTAGGCTATACCGAAGACAGTGATGATATAATTGTGATGTGTAAATTTTAGAGGCTGTTGCTAAACATTCATTAGACATTTGTGCTTGAATGTCCTAAAATGAAAACAATGTGGATTCTTGTCCTTAGCCCATCTCACTCCATCTACTTGGGTCAGTAGAATGATCTTATTGTAGAATGATCTTACCTAAAGTCACTCAGGCTGCAACACTTAGGCCTTCTCAGTTCTCTCTCTCTCTCTCTCTCTCTCTCTCTCTCTCTCTCTCTCTCTCTCTCTCTCCATGAATTTAGGTAGCACTCCATCCAACTGACATTGGCCCCCAAGTGCTTTTCAGCTAGTCTATTTTTCTGACACCATTATAGGCATTTGCAAGATCTTTCATTATGCCAATGACTTCATAGTGTCCCCTGTGCTAACCTAACTGTCATCTATACATGTATTCATCATTTCAATATATTTCCTAGTGGTAGACTGCATTTGCTAGATATCTACCTAATTCACCATGGACACTGCCTGGTAATTAGCATAAAGGAAAATATGCTTAAACTCACTAGATGGCACTAGCAAAGGCACTTGGGTCCCCAGAGGCCACGGAAATCACATCCTAGGTACTTCACACTCTCCTCCATAAGTCAGTCTTTGTTTCAATCACCTTTCCTCAAAGTAAGTTCTTGCTCAAAGGCATCCGTAGTCTCCCTTTCTAAATAGACCTTGTGTAGGTTTCTTAAGGTCTTTCATTATCTGGTTATCCCTCCCTTAAGATAGGACTTGAGACTACCTCATGAATTCCTTCAAGTGCAAAGCCTACTGCCACTTGCTCTTGATTTCCTATTTCCAAGCTTTGTTTGCTTAATTTTCTACCAAAAGTGACATTTGAACATTCTCATTTTTTTCCCAGTCCTTTTTCAAGGTCCACCTCTTATAGAAGCTTCTGCCAGATAAGCAAACTGTATAGAACACTCTAAAAGAAAGTACATTTAAAACCTTGTTTTATAATCATTAAAAGCATGTATCATAGGCCAGCTGTAGATGCCACAGTTGCTGGAGACATCTGATCTGTCATACAGCTGAAAATGGACAAAGCCATAGCACGAAGGAACCATGGCATGGATCATCTCTAAGCGGCCACTGAATACTGCCAAGAAGCTTAGATAATGTGCATTGATGTCCATGTGAATAAGAAAGAAAAATTAACCATGTGAGGTCAGCTAGTCAGGTAGCTCTGAGGATATATGATAACCAAGGTACCAGCCCTAGAAAGGTCTTAAAAAGATGTCTCAGAAAAGAGAGCAAGCACTAAGCTCCCAGTGTACGTTTAGTAGCTGCAGAAGATGTCAGCATGGTTGGCAGGCACAGAGTCAGGCTAAGAGGTGAGACTGGAGAGCAAGAAGAGTCAAGATCAGCATGGGGCCTTGTAAGAATCCAAGCCTTTTAATACAACTCAGCTAACTTTTCCTTTCTTTATCTCTTAGACTCTGGACTACTGTGGTCTTTCTAGGCTTTTTTTCATCCTTATGCCACTGGGAATGGAACTAGGGATCTTGTGCATGCTAAGCAAGTACTATGCCACACCAAGCCTGACCGGTTCACATTGCAAGTTCCTATTAGCCTATATTGGTTGGTGTAGGAAGGACAGATATGGACACGGTATAGGGTGGACCAAATAAGAAGCAGGAAGAAATAATATTCTCTCATCAGCCCCAATAAGGGATGATGTTGAGCTCATGCACCATGATCATGATAGTGAGAGAGGGGTGCGAGAGGGGAGTTAGGTAGATGGGTGAGGAATGGAGAGAGGGGTGGGAGGGGGTAGGGAGATGGGTAAGGAATGGAGGTGGGGGAGAAAACTCAGACTCTCGAGTCTCAGATTCCTCTTGGTTGAATGACAAGTGTCTGGGAAAGAGAAAAAACTTAGAACGTGTGATGAAAAATCATGTATTTATCTACTGTCTGATGAATTGGTGTTATGTATAGAGTCACGGCCCTAGGAATTAAAGATGGGTGAAAACATCTTACATATTTGACATGTCTCACCTCTGCTACTTAATTTTCTTATTCTCAGTCTTACATTCCATATGGTTGAAAAACATGCATTTTTGAAACCAGGAATTAGTTGATGCCTTAGCTGTACACTCCAGTACACATGCCAGAAAGTAGTTAGCAAGCACAGAGTTGATGGCTGAACAAGCACTTCAGTAATCTCATTGATGCAGAGTTTTATCTGCATCAATTATTTATCAGTTATTTATGTCAATTATTGAATCAATTATTTATGCTTTTATACAGATACAGGCCAAGGAATTGTGGCACATTTATTGTTTTGCTGTATAGCATTAGAGTCTGTACAATAGTCTGAAGTACACACAAGTGTATACATCACATATGTAGGTGCCACTGTTATTCCAGGCTCACCATCATTCATTGACATTGACATCTCAAGATGAAAGCAAGAGTACACATCTCACCTCCTTTCTTTAACAGTAGGGTTTGTCAATCTGGCACTACTAAAACAGATCATCAGATCATTCTTAAGTCTTTGGGGTGGAAGGATGCCTCCTGCAGTGTGGTTTATTGAGCAGCTCTTCTGACTTAGACCCAGCAAAGTCCATTGGCACATATCCTCAATTATGACAATAAGAAATATTTACACAATTAAGTTCTGGTGAAAGGTACACAGATTTGCTATTATATTAAAATATGAAGTGATTATACATTTGAAAATAAGCATACAAACTAATTTGAAAAATTCTAAGATATTACCAAATGCACCCCACCTCCAGCAGGAGGTGAAAATTACCTCCAGTAAAGATCTACATTTTTAGAGAGAAGACTTGATTTCCAAGTTGAAATATTTTCTTCTATCGTCTCTCTCTCTCT
>NW_022196895.1:39573689-39574824 GCF_008632895.1 Mastomys coucha | reverse complement strand
CTCTCTCTCTCTCTCTCTCTCTCTCTCTCTCTCTCTCTCTTTGTTCCCACATTGCCTTATGAAACCTTCTATGTATGTGATCATCCTAGTAGACTTCTAAGTGAAGGGCCAGTTCCCTGTTTTAATTCCTGCAATCTGTAGTCATTAAACAATAAGATTACTATGCATCCCAAGGCATATGGGGACCAAAAGCCTAAAGGTTGCCAAGAGGAATTGTGAAGACTTATCTTACCTCCCAAACAGTGTCTATGTAATGCCTTTGTCTAAGTTTTGTTGTTCCAGGGTGTGGGATGTGGTTACATGGGCTTTTATGCATTCTTGGTTGCTGTGCTATTTCATTACTTATTGCCCCCCGCTTATCAGCTTACTTCTGAGAAGATGGGTTAAAGCCTACTCTCTCCAGGCATTTGTAAATCCTGTTCTATGAGGAAATTCTAACTCCAAGGAAGGCTGAGGTAGGGGAGACAAGAAAGACCAACAAAAATCACGTGGCTGTCTGCTATTGCAGTCAGCTTTAGCCATTTTTACTGTACAAATAAGCAACCAGAATATCAATCAATCCGAAGGACTGGCAAGGGTAGGCACGTCATGCTCACTAGTTCTGGGACAATACTGCTCTCTTTACAAGGATGTGGCATTCCACATCTCTTATAAATTCACAATCCCCCGGGGCCAAAAGCAGTCTGGCCAAGTCCAATGGCAGTATGGTGGAACACACATCTCTTACCTGGGCTAGGCCTCTGCGTGGAGTAAGAGAGGGGTGGGCTGTTAGTAAGCTGTTACTGTGACAGATTCCCAAGAAAACCAATTAAATCAAAGATAAACTCACTCATGCTCATGCCTGCGGAAGTTCTTGTCCGTGGTCACAGCTGGCTCCTTGTTTTGGGGACAGAAGGGAGCAAGGCAGTTCATCATGGAAGTAGCATACGTTGGAACGAAGTAGTTTACCCTGTGGCAGGGAAAGTAAAGGAGAGCAATCTGTCAAGGTCCCAATACCCTAAGGGAATGAATGCCCCATGCCCTGACTGCCTTCCACAAAACCCTACCTTGTAAAGAGTCTCCAGCTCCTAGCCGGGCGTGGTGGCGCACGCCTTTAATCCCAGCACTTGGAAGGCAGAGGCAGGTGGATTTCTGA
>NW_022196895.1:39512642-39573679 GCF_008632895.1 Mastomys coucha | reverse complement strand
AAAAAAAAAAAAAAAAAAAAAGAGTCTCCAGCTCCCATCAGCCACACAGGCTGATAACCAAGCCTGTAGCATGTGTTCCTTGGGAAGTCTCGTAAGATCTAAACCCAAGCAGTCAGAAAGTACTCTCTTCGAAAGTATTATCCGTGACATTAATTTCCCACGACAAGTCTGGATCAGCTTTGGAACACGCAGAAACCCTGTAGATGAGGTAAAGTATGTCTGTGCTATTTCCATTCACTGGGACCTAATACAAATGTTTTCATAGAGAGTGGTGTGTGTTGTTGGCTGGACAATTTTTCTCTACACTTTAACATCTAGTTTTTTCCTCCATTTTATTCAGAGAATCCGTGATCTAGAAGATAAAACAGACATCCAAAAGCGGCAGATAAAGGACCTAGAAGAAAAGGTATCCATATCAATTCATATCAATAACTCTGTTTAATTGTCCCGTGGTGCTGATCTTGCCTCTGTACTTTCCCTTTCTTCTTGGTTACTGTGTCTGTAACAGGCAGCCATAGGTACCCAGAGAGCAGTGCCCATAGTTAGTCGAACACCAGGATTTGGGGCAAGGTTGTCCCATCAACCAACTTGGTATTTTTGCTATGTGTGATTTTGATTCCCTTCTCAACCTTCCTCATCTTAATTTCTAATTCTTTTTAGAGCTTACTCTAATTCGCTTTTTCTTTCAAAGATATTTTAGTACCTTAAAAGAAAAGCATCTCCCATTATTTATAAGAATCCCTTTCATCCCTGGGCTGCAGCAATTAGTTCAGAAACCTGGACTGATCGCAATAAGTGTGCCTGCCATTTTTCTTAGTAGTTAGAAAGAGAAATTTCTTCCAAGAGAGTCTATGCTTGGGTAAAATAAATAATGATGCTCTAAACTGGGCACTTGGGAAAGATTGTATGTTGACGGAAGAGAAACGGCTCTGTCTTGCACAAAGACCTGCCTTGCCTGACAGGCCAGGAGCACTGTTCTGAGAACGCAGAAAGAGCGGAGAGGGTCTTTCCCAGGTTCCTGCCTCCCTGACTGGAAGCAACTACCCAAACCCCCGTAACTGAAATAGGTTGCTTGGCAGCTGCTTCCATGGGATTCGAGAAAACAACAGCAAACAGTCTGCCGTTCCTGAGACTGTGTGTTCCTCCCCAAATGCATGAATAGTAGTTCATATACGTGCGGTCAGAGAGGTCATGGGGTCTGGAAGCCGTGTCACCTCCAAGGGGAGAGTTACTCCAGAAGCAGAGTAATTCTGTTAGGGTTGCCACTTCATCTCCTATCTAAATAGATCCTGTGGAAATGTGGGGAGGTGAGGAATTAAGACGATATCAGCTTAACTTAATGAGTCGGAATTTCATGAGAATGTTGCACGGTCATTTTGTTCTATACTATTTATAGACCTGAACTTCCTAGACATGATAATGAAGGCATGCAGCAATCGATGCTGAATATTGTCTTAAGGTAGTGAACTGAGCTACTTGAATAACAAGCCAGGGGATGCTTGAGAAGGGGAAGAATGGGAGATGAGGTTCACACTGGGTATTCCGCTCCCTTGGCCTCACTCCCTCTTGCCCTCCAGCCTAGACTAAAACAGCTGGAAGTCCTTTGTGTCAGCACACTCCTCCTTTTTCCCCCTTGGAATAATTGAAAGCCTATGCAGATGGCACACAGTGTCCCTCGCAGGAGAAGGTGGCTCCTTTCCATGTATACAGTTGGTGAGAATCAGAAGTTGTCAATGCACCAAGCAAAGCATCCTCAACTGCACACTCACAGCAGTTCACCGACCCAGCATACTTCTCTGTTGTTATTTCCATTGCTTCACATAATTATTCCACGAGGGAGACACACAGCAGATGTTATGGCCCCTTTTATGTATGTAATAAAGCAGTGCATCACAGGAAGGAAACATCTTGCCCAAGATTGTATAAGCAGTCTATCAAGATGGGAGGCCAGTGTGGCCAACTCTAGGTCCTGCTGCACTGCAGGAACTAAGAATGTTGTACAGACCGAGACATCTCTTCATGCTCAGCTTAACCTTCTCCTTGAAGGAACCGTGGGAAGCATCGCATCCACTCCCATTCTCTAGTCTTCCTGTTATGTGTGTATTTTCAAGGAATACTTTTTAAAAGCCAGGCTTGAGCCTTTAATCTCAGCACTCATGGGGAAGAGGCAGGAAGATCTCTATGAGATCAAGGCCAGCCTAGTCTACAAAGTGAGTTCCAGGTCAACCAGAGCAGTTACATAAATAATCCCTGTCCTAATAAACCAAAACCAAACCAAAATAAAAACCATAAAGAAAATACCTTTTAAACAGACAAAATTTCATTTACTGAACAAGTCATCAACTTATAAATATAAAATATTAACATATTTATAAATAGATAATAATATAAGTAAATAGAAAAATAAGTAAAAAATCATCAACTTATAGCTTTCAGCATATTATCTTTTTAACTTAGTTACAATAATGTTGCGAAACCATTATAAGAGGTGGCAATGACAGAATTATGCAAATAGCCATTCAGGACCCTATTCTAACATGCTATAGTCATAGGACATTCCTAGCGTGGCTTAATGGACAAGAGGGCTACCAAGAGAATCCACATTTGAAAACACACCTGGCCTGTGACATTTCATAAGTTTATTCATTCAATTTTATGTTCTGTAAGTAAGGACGTGGGTAAAGAGATCAAATTAGACTATTTATAAGTCATATATGAAGAGTTCTATCTCAAAATGAGGGCACCTGGAATATCACTCTTTCATTATCTATTAATAATTAATTTATTTAATCATTAAAAATCATTAAATAAATGATTATTCTATATCATTGATATAAAAGTACCTTCCATATCAGTAGGAGGAACATGCATTCAAAGTTGCACAGGATATCCCAATTTATACTTTTGATTCCTGTTTAATTCCTAATAGTGTCCGATCTTCTCAGGTGTGTTCTACTCATGATGACCATCACACAGCTCCTTAATATTCTTCCTACTGGTCTTGGTCTTAAAATCTGTCACAATAATAACCTTAATAAGTTTATTAAGTGCTTATTAAGAATAGATCTCTGGTTAAATGTTTGAAGTACCCTCCCATCCCTGAAAAAGAGAAAACAGTGTACACAATAAAATGCGACTCAGCATATCTTGGCTCTGGCTCTCCATGTATCCAAGAATGTATGAAGTTAGAGTACTAATTACCACTCTGTGCTTACTTTTTATCATCTATAAAATTTGGAGTCGAGTGCCGAGAGCAATTGCCTGTGAGACTCCCTTGTCATTAACTCTAAAATTGTGTGTATCCGCGTTAGAGACATGGGTCTGGCAGCAGGTGAATGATTGTGTGGTGTTTTGAAATGAGGTAATGTGGAAAAGCAGTTTTAGTGTTACTTGGATGGCTGAGGCAAGTTCAGATTTACATAATCTCCTTCTTTTTCTTCTGCAGTTTCTGTTTCTATTCTTGTTCTTCTCTCTTGCCTTCATTCTATGGCCTTGATGTCAAGGTGCCTCTTAAAGGTAAGATTCCATTTATCCCAATGATGTGGCTCTAGGCCATGATTGATAAGGACTATGTTACATGTTGTTATTGCAGCATGTTTTTTTCCCCAAAACTAAGCGTTTTGATCATAAAATGGGAAATGGGTACAGTCCAAGTTGGCTATTTTTAAAACTTAAAGTCATATGGTGTAAAAAGGATATATTCACTTTAACCATATTACCTTGAGAAGTTGCAGTGTCTATGAATCTTAGTGTTCTCACTGTGGCTGTCCATCACATTGAAGGTGTTGTGTCTCTATCCACCAACTGAAAAAATATTACCGTCTCTTTCGAAATTCTTCAGCTTGAAAATGCTGATTCTAAGACTCAGATAAACTAGACATTACTACTATTGCAACTCTGTCTCAATCTTTCCACATCAGAAGTCAGGAAAGCAGGATTTTTAGTGAACGCGGATCTTGTTTTGAAACAAGATACTTTACAACACATCAATTCAGTGGAGTGCAAATAAAGTTTTATGATGGCCACTGCCAAGCCCCTGTCTGGTGAGCACATGCATGAGCAATTCTAGCTCCTGGTTCTCACTGCTGAAAATATCATACAGAAGCCTTATCATGTGCTTCCTGAGTGAGACCAATTGAACTGATAGAGTTGATGGAAGGTGGGAATGAAAAAGAACAGAGATTGGTCTGCACTTCACACAGCAAGGCAGATGGTTCTAGTGCCCAGTCAACAATAGAAACAGCAAATCTCAAAACTACTGTTTGCAAAGGGGGTTCCCCTGCCATTCTAAATATACCCTCTATGGACCACTTTTGACTATGATTATCTCATGAAGTTACATTTTCCAGAATTCCTTTCTAGGTTTCATATTAGTCGTTAGGTTTTTTTTTTTTCCCTAACAAGCAGAAAAAAAAAAAAATAGAAGAAACACACTTTCCCTCCCCATGAATGTTAACTTCATTGCCTCCATGCAAAACAAACAACTAGGCTTTAACATGACCTGACATTAGGAGAGTCAAAGAAAAAGGCTCAGAAAGTTTGTGCCCTTTGATTATCAACCCTCTGGCTTTATTCCTTCTTCCAAAAGATTTTTCCTTATAGTATGAAAACTATTCATTTTCCGGCAATAATTTTGCCATATGCTGAGAAGCCTAAACCTCGTAAAGAGAGGGAGAACCGCGAGAACCGCATGTAAAGGAAGAAGGCTGTAGTAAGGCGGTAATGAGTCCACATCTTCCGCAAACAGTTCCTGCTCAAAATAAGCAGAGTAGATACAATAACTAAAGAGCCAATGCTACATAGTAACTTAGAAAAGACAAACAGAAGGAAGGGGCTTCCAATATCACTAGCACTCACACTGTCACGTCCTGGGAGTTAGTCTGAGCAGCAAGTACTTTCAATCCTCATCAACCACTCTACAGGTAAGTATCACTTTTATTCCTGTTTTATGATCAGAAAAGTGGCATCGGGTGCCTGTCTGCTAACACACAGCTATACTTGGCAGAGTAGGGTCTGCACTCACATGCTTTACTCCACAGGCACTTTTAACCAGCAAAAGCAGGGCATCTCTACTTTATCCTGAAGGACCCGTACATTCATTCCCACAGGCACAGCATCTTCTACCGTCTTGAGCGGCATGCAGCCTTTGGCTCGTGAAATCACGCTGTGTCATCTCTACAGTTTTTGTAAAGTTTTTGGAAGTTTCTTAGGAATGTTCAGGACTGGATGTGTGCTTCAAAAAGGCACACAACTGACAATTAATCATTCTCTCTAAAACAAAAGACTAATGTGAAAATAGAATAGCAAATGAATGGGATAATAAACCTGGTCAGTATAAAATGTATATAGAAAGAGTGAGAGTGGATTTTAGTTACATTCTGTAATTCGGAGAATTACAGAAGTTATAGTGTGAATTCTGTCACTGAACGTAAGTGTAGCAGCAGACAATATATTTAATCTACATGAGTTTTTAAGTATTTTCCTTCAGCTTGCTGATGTGTTGAGAGAGGTAATGTTGCACATGAAAAGTACTTACCAAATTGCCACCAAAATAATTAAATAATTTGCAATTCTTAGCTATTACTACTTTTAGAGTTTGTTTTTACAATTGCTGGCTCTCTTATACAGATAATGAAAGCATAACTTTCAGTATTTCCAAGTAGTTCATAGGCTAAATCCAATCAGAAAGTTACTTCTTTTCAAAACATAATCCTATCTGAATTAATTTATGGAAATATAACACTATTAAAAGCTGAATGATGTCATCTGTGCCTGCAGAGCATCTATATAAAGGTAGAAAGGAGGGGGGATGTGATGAGATTGTTCAGAGATACTAAACACACACTAAAGATGACTTTGTATATATTGAATCAAAAGTTATTCTGTTCATAAACTTAAACTTTCATATAAAGGTATGTACTATTTAAAACAAAGTGATTGATATTCATACGTGTTTTCTTTGAGCAGTACTGTAAGTGATCCCTGATAGTTTTTAAAAATGTATCATTAGGTCCCTAGGTTTCCAAATGGAGTGACAGGTTAAACGGTTGTGCCTGTAGGATACACAGTCTTTGGCAGATGCTAGCTGCTGGAAGAGAGGCAGTTTGCTTTGAGGGTGTGGCCCAGGGTAGGTCAACCATGCTCCACTGGATAGCCACTATCCAAGAGCAGAACAAACTAGGCTCAGTGAATCGAGAACAAAAGTTGTTAAGGTAGGAATACGGGTTGAGGGATGAAAATGAATAATGTCAAAAGACATGAGTTGAAATTCCTTAAGAATCAATAAAAATATTGTTTAGTAATGCTAAAGTCCCAAATCAGACATGACATGCTCTTGATTCAGAGCCTAGTAGCATGTGGGGTTTTAAAATGGTAGCTGCAGCTAGTGTGTTTCATGAAGGAAGGAGTGCTCAGCACTTGTACGCACCTGCTCAGAGGAATCCCTGTGACCCTCATTGTGATTCCATTTTAATGCAGCTGGCCTCACAATAGCGATAACAATTTCCTTTAAAGATACTCTTTAATTTGTAGAACTGTAAAAGCCTAGGAAGTTACTTATAAACTAACTGGTTTGAAAACTAACATGTGTTAACTACATCTGCAAGTGGTAGCTGGCTAACTGTGATAGGCTACTATATGGTAGTACTAGTCTCAGCCTATCTGAGAACCAACCTTCTCCAGAGTTCTTCTTGTGCTGGCTCCCATCAGTGGCGCTACAGCCTGCAGCCTCCTGCTGAGATTATCTTTTGTTGAAGTGTAAGCAGAGATAATGACCCTTCTGCCCTCATTTCAACTCTGTCATCCTACTACAATTCTCTCCTCTAAAAAATAAGGGAAGAGAAAGAATTATGTATACAGAAAGCAAGTCTCCTCCTGTGTACACATCACCAATCTCTTTATGCCTCTTGGAAATACCACCTCCCCCCAGTGTATTCTCTCTTATTTGTCTATTTAGTTATTCATTCATGTGTGTACATTCCTTCCACTTTCATGAGGCAAAGTCTCTCTCTCTCTCTCTCTCTCTCTCTCTCTCTCTCTCTCTCTCTCTCTCTCTCTCTCTCTCTCTCTCTCTCCTTCTGCTGCTGCTGTTAAATGTACTCCAGACTAGATGATCTGCAAGATTCCAGATAATTCTGTCTCCATCTCCCATATCATAATAGAAGTGCTGGGGTTGCATATAGGAGCCACAACATTCAGCTTTTTTTATGGGTTAATGGGATCCTAACTCAGCTCATCAGGTTTATGCAGCAAGTACTTTTACCCACTCACTTTTACCCACCCACCCACTTGTCTTCTGTGCTCTTCCTCTCCCATCGTAATCCCCCCCATTCATTATACATCTTCCCCAGTGTCTACTCTCTGACTATCCATCTCCATCCTTATCTAACCTAGACATTAGAACAAATGTTCCCACAAAAGCGCATTACAAATATGTCTAACTTGTACTTAGAGCAGGATTTTTTTCTGCTTCATATGCCTCTATGTGATGATATGAAAACATGATTGAGATATATATTTTTTCTATTAATTTAGATCTTGGCTGACATTTCTCAGGATAGCCTAGTCTTCCCATAGAAACGATATCCTCATTTTTTTATTTAGATAAAAACTTGTTGAATAACTTGATACTACACCATACAAGGGGAGGTTTCTCTCAGTCCTTGTCATTAAGTAAAGCACAGCAGCCTGTCCTCTTGTGACTTCTCTGGCTTTCACTGGAAGACAGAGCATTATAAAGGAGAGCTATATTCAAGTGGAAATACAGACAGCAGCACTTAATTAGGAAAAGCCCCATGGCCACGGCTCAGTTTCAGAGGCATTTCAGTCAACCAGGAAGCAGTCCTGCAGAATCCTCAGGCAGTTCTAGGGTGAAGAAGCGTGCCAGCGGCTATAACTATAGAAGAGAAAGTTCTCTTCTAGACATAAAAGTAGGTCATAAAAAGTTGTAGGTGAAGTAGCCTTTAAAACAATATCTGGCAGTAATGATAATAGCTCACATATTAGGGCACTCTCTGTGAAAGCTGTTGATTTCTTTATATGTATTTTATTTCAATAAACCTTGGAGTAAATAATTATTCTACCTCTCTTAAAGTAACTAAGCCTCAAGATATTATATGACTTCCAAAAATCATTCAGCTCAAAACACATAGACAAGAATTAAAATGTTCTTATCTTTTTTTTTTTTTTTAAAGTTTATTTCGGGTTTGGTTTGGTTCTGATGCCAGACACTAAGCAAAACCTTCCTTTTTTTTCTCTCTTTTTTTTTTCCTGATTAGCTGTTTTTCTGATTAGCTGTTAATACACAAATTTTTTTTGCTTTTTTTTTCTGATTAGCTGTTAATACACATGATAGCTGATAAATTCTTTTCCTCTATCTTATAGAAAAATCAAGAACTTGGATCATATCCCCAGAAGGCAAATGCTTTTAAACCTTCAAAGATGGCAAAATTGTTTACACCGATGTAAGGGAAATCACAAGCTAAGAATTACCCTATAGCCAAGACTATGTGCTTTAAAGCCATTATTCAAGGTTTCTTACTTGACAGTTTATAATGACCCTGTTGAAAAAAAATCTACACTATATGCTGCATTTAATGAAACGTGTGTATGTCAAACCAGAAGAAGAGAACTATAAACATATATTGTGTGAAGAAAAATTTCAGCAGTGGAACCAGCTTCGGCAGATCAAGAGAAGATGTGTCTTGGGCATGGAACCAAAGTTACAATGAAACATTCAAACTCCTGCTGTGCAGGGGAGGGTCATTTTAATGTAACACCACACCCCATGAAAACACTATTCCTGAAAATAAACATCATTTTAAAAAAAAACAAAACAAAAGTGAAAAAAAAAAAAAGAAAAAAGCAACCCAAGGGTGGGTGGGTAATGAAGCACGAGGAATAATACCTATGAGGAACTATTTACAATAAAATGTTTCGTTTGAAAAGTCTGGTTTCTTACTACAGGGATTTGCTTTTCTGTCTTTATGATTGTTTTAAACTCAGGAACAGAGACATCTCTGATGAGGAGGGAAGAAAAATGCTCTCCATTTTGTTTCTCCAAAAGGTGGAGTTGAGAATGAGAAGTAGATCCCAGTTACCCTACAAGCAACTGAGCCAAGGGACTCTGGGGAGTATAATTTGGAGTGGAATTGAAAAATCTATGCTTCGTCGCCTCATATCACACACCTGCATTTCTCCACCATGGATGGATTGGTCTCATCTCTATTGAAAGTGGTGAAGATGACACTCAGAAGTCACAAACTCCCCAACTTAGCTCTGTCTAAAATATCAAGATCTATAGGGAACTAGGTCCAGAGAGCAGCTCGGCATCCTCCAGATACAAGTTAAAATTGCCTGCAGATGAATATGCTATCCAACTTGTGTGAAAACCTCACAGAAGTGATGATAAACTGACGACCAACAGTGGGGTTTGCCAGAGAGCTGTGGAAATTGAGTATCCCGTGATACCCAGAGCAACCTGAACTCTTGTCACTTAGAACAATATCGTTATTTTCTGAGATAGTTGTCTTCAACAAGATGGCTCTACTTTTTTATAGACAATACTGACAAGGTGGTTCTCTACCACAGGCAGATAGATAACTGATCCTTTTCCTAAGTCACATATTACTGAGTCTTAGATTCAGCAATGACAGTAAATATATGGTCCTGAAAAGCTGATTTTACACCTCCTTGACTGTAGATAACAAGGCAACCTCAATTTTTCAAATATTCAATGTTTTCTTTCTGGGGTTAGAATTCTCATGCATAGAGAATGTGTGTAGGGAGCCAAAAACTCTTTCTATGAAATGCTACACAAATAGTTCCGTATGTGAATTGAGTATATTCTCCTTCAGTTTTAACACTGGCATTTTCAAAGCCAGAGCAACTGAAGAATCTTCAAGACAAAACAGAATCCTGGGGTCCCACATTTTTGTCCCTGAATTGAATGCTGACCCAACTGTTTGGCCCAGTCACTGAACCTCTGTGTGCCTCAGTTTCCTCATCTGCAAAATGGGGGTTAAATGTTTTGATTTTTTTTCATAAGGTTTTGTTTGCAATTCTGGAACAAGAGGTGCTTAAGGTAGCACAAAGTGCTTTGTAACTGTTATAAATGCTGTATTATTTGACTTCCCTGAATAATGAAATAGTTCCTGAGTTTGATTCCAACAGCATAGCATTACTGAAGCTTCCCCATCAAGCTACCTAGGACATTATTAGCAATAAATTGTGAGATTCAAAAACCACGATGTTAAATCATCTATAGGAAATAGATTGACTCATACTATTGAGAAAGATGGAGAGTATGTCATTTTGCTAAGCACCTCCCGTGCTCTCTTGATTGCATAACATGCCATTAATCAAAACCCCGCCATCATCCCAGGAGAGTCAACCATGTCACCATGGATTGGCAAGAACGGAAAGCAACGAAGAAAGCCGTTTATTTTGTTTTCAAGGAATGTCAGATGATGTGCCCTAATGCAAACATTTAAAAAGTCAGAACTATCTTAATGGATTCTTTGTGCAACTAAGGTAAGTCCCAGATCCCAGTGATTAGCAGGTTCATTGTGTAGTTGATGTGAAACAGGGTACTTCTACTATGGCTGCCTCAGCTAACTCAGTCCTGTGTGGAAGTACACAAATGGCTTGTTAATCTCTTTAATTATACTTCATCTACTATTATGGGGCCCACTTGAGAAAATGCATACTTCATCTGCTCCATACATCCCTCCCTTCTCTCCTTTGCTTTCCCTATCAAAAACCTGGTGGGTAAATTTTCCTATCAGAGAAATACATCTAAATTATTATGAATGTTAGTACTATGCCATGTGCTTCCCTGCTGTTAGTTGAATTGCATAAAACCCGTACTGAACTTTCTGAGAGCCGCAGCTGCTTGAGTGATCATCTCTGAAACTCAAGATTGGGGGTGGAGGAGGCTTGCTTTCTGTTTACTATCCAGAATATCAAGGAAGTTGCTCTTGACCATAAGCTAAATGGTGACATCTTTATCAGGTTCTCACCATAGTCCTCAGAATGAATGCTCTAATATTTAGAATATGGAAGTTTAAATATTCTTGATGGATTCCATGGCTACGATGACAGCAGTGTTGAGAAAAATTGAAGCTGTGTGTTTTGCTTATCCATGGATCCCTGAAAATGGATCCTATCTAAATGAGTGCTTTCTTGCATACGATGTTCAGAATAGCCAAAAGAATGTACCATTAGTAATGGAGAGTCCTACTGTGACATTCTTTTCCTCATTTTCAAAGGGGAAAAAACAAGATAACTACTCTGTTCTTATAATTTCAGTATCTGTACTTTCCAGACACACTTGGCTAGAGATTTGGGGGGAATTAGCACAAGAACAGTACATTTAACTACTTTTTTCTTAACCAAGTATTCATCTCTTTGAATCCAACTGAAGAAGTTTGAGAGAAATGGAAGCTCCGGTTTAGCATTGTCAGGACAATGAGATTTCCATAAAGGAAATGCACAGGCTCTATGTAACGACCATTCTTCAGAACAAGGTCGGCAGCATCTCCATCTTGTTTTAAATGCCATCTAACTTTGATTTCAGTTGAAGAATTAGACTAGCACTGTCAGATCCTGCTTGACTTAGGTCATGCCAACTAAATTGCTACGAAAAGTAAGGTTTTAGCAATGAAAGGACACACTTTATTTCACTTTTTTTCTTCAGTTTAGCAGTAAGTTCTTACAAAAGTATATCATTCTTCCCAGCATATGAGGTGTGAGTCATCACTGGGGTCAGGAAGGGTCTTCCCAGCATATGAGGTGTGAGTCCTCACTCGGGTCAGAGAGGGTCTTTACTTGCCACAGGAGAAATAAAATTTGCCAAATCATTTGTGCTGTGGTATTTCATTTCAAACTGTCTGTTTTGTTTTGTTTTCTACTTGAAATAAATCTTGCCCATTTTTTCTTCTGCCTATTTATTGTTAACTTTTTCTATAAACACTCTATAAAATCTCTATGTTCAAAACTTAAATGGAATTGATAAGTTCCTCCTTTTATAATGCTTATCATTTTAACTTGTCTGGGTTTTCATGGAAACTATAAAAAGAGCATCTGTTGGTTATGTGTTAATATTCAAATAACTAGACCACCTCTGTGATGTTACATCAAAATAGATGACCAGTGTACTCAATATTAAAACATATAGCTGTGTTCTTTTTATTTGTCGAAGAGTGGAATAGAATACACACACACACACACACACACACACACACTCACTCACACACAGAGACACAAATACACAGACACACACTCTTTCATTCACACACACACACACATACACACACACACATACACACACACACACACACACACACACACACACACACACACACACACACCAGTGTGTGTACCAGATTAACATTTGTAGGATTCAGTTATGTTGATTGGCAGCTACATTGGTTTTGTGACACTTCCATTGCCCTCTCTCTTTCCACCCTTCCCTCCTACCTTTCATTTTCTTTTTTATACTGGTGCTACAGGTTGAAGCCAGGTGCCTGGGCATTCCAGACAGCACAGGTGCCTGAGGGTTCTACACAGCACAGGTGCCTGAGGGTTCCAGAAAGCACAGGTGCCTGGGCATTCCAGACAGCATAGATACCTGAGGGTTCTACACAGCACACAGCTGTATCTCCCTAGACCCCTGCCCTGGTAATTTAACAGATTCTATGGATTAAATTTGGTCTACTCTATGGAAAAATACATAAATATATCTTTTGAAGTATTGATAATGCAAGTAGATCTTAAAAGACTGTCTATGGCATGAACTAATGCTTCTAGGATGGATGAAAGCCCCTTTCATGTTTGGATGGCAAAAAGGACATAAGGCAAAGATTTTCTTATTCCCAGCTACTTTATACTTTTCATAAAGAATATGCCTAGGAACTAGATTCCAGACATATCTACAGCAGGACGACTTTCCATGATGGAAGAATGGGGTTGGTCCTCAGGATGCCACTTCAGAACCGAGCAAGGCAGGGTCTCATTGCATCCCTGATTTTATTAGTTGAGTTCCTCCTAAATAAATCTTTTACTACTGGGAGAACCTGAGTTGAGTTCTTAATTTGAATTTTACAAGATGTACGTAATGGGGCAGTATGGGAAAAATGGATTGAAATTTTTTACATTCACTCTAATGTGACAAACCCATAGTTGACTCAGTGAAGCTTTCTGGTTTTAGTTTGATATTTGTTTTTGTATGGAAATCTTTGTTATATACAGTCTTACAGGGTGGCAGTGCTGCAGACAGACAAGGTTGAGTCCTCTTTGCCTACAGGAAGACTCCATAAACTCACTAAAGAGTGAATGATCCAATTTCCCAATCAGAAACAGATTTGGAACCTGATAGAAACTGCAGTCACTTAAGTTTGACAGACACCTCACAAAATGTGCCTATTTCCCCTATTAACTAAGCCGTCTTTCCTGAGTAAGGCAGATCAAAATCCAAACACTTATAAATACAAGATGTACATAGTCACACATATGTATTCTGTACATACTATGGTGGTGCAGGCATTAACAGCTATGCACTTCAGACCTCAACAGGAGACCTGGAGAAGATGCTTTTCTGATGTTGCTAGGCAACTCGATTTTGGTTAGCATATAGTGTCTACACTCATCCCTCCGTGGCTGTGCCTCTGCTCAGCTGACCCACCTTCCACAATTACTGCTATTTCCCATTGCCTGTGAATTTTCCATGACCCTATCCCCTAAGGCAGAAATTTTTGTTCCTAGAATATCAACTAAGCACTCACCACAATTTGCAGTATTAATATCAGTCAAAGGTCCTATGTTTTTATCAATTAAAATTGCATTTCCAGAATCTGTTGTGCATGATCTAACCTATAGTGTCTAATTCTGTGGGGACTTAAGTTTAGAGGGAATATGTTTGAGTCCACAATTCCTTGTGTGTCTACTTAGTGTAGCCGGGGGGGAGGCTGGTTTCCAAAGCATTCCCACAATCGCCTGCATTAGCTCGGGTCCTTCCTGTCTCAGCATGACTTGTAGGCTACTTCAGTGCTTATTAATGAGAGGCAGAACTTGACTGATTGCAGCAGAATGACTGTCTGAAGTTCACAGGACCTGTACATGTACTGTATGTATAACCATAGAGACTGGAATCCATTTACTGTATGTAAAGTTTTATGAATGGTTATTTTATAATTTATGTATTTAATATAGGAATCAATGAACTTTGGTGTTTTAGTTTCTATGGAAAATAAAACTGCATTTTTTTAAAAAAATTAAAATCTTTTACCTTGTGTTATTAAGATTTTTTTAAAAAAATATAATTCAACTCATAAACTTTTTATAAAAGCAGCAGGAGACAAATTAAGATTGGCAGTATAACTTTGTGAAAGAAATTCAGCATCAACTATAAAGAAGCACATATCTCCTCTAGTTACGACTCAGAAAACTCCAACCTATCCTGTGTCTACCACAGGCACACTTACAAGGAGACTGAGGCAGGCGTTACCATCATTGGCAAAGAGCTGTGGCTGTTAGGATCCCTCTTCTGGGGAGATGATTGTGCCAGCTGCTTCCTAGATCATATCTCCCTGCTCCTTGCTACTTATCAATGCCCTATATATTGTCGAGCCACCAGACATGAGGACTGAGCCACAGCGCTCTATATGCTCATCCACATATGTCCTAGGATCTCTAGGTAAAATTTCGTAGAATTTGCAATCTGGTGTGGGAAACCATGGCAAGTTTGAAGGGCTGCTCAAGCTTTGGGTGAAATTTCTGCTCTAGATTTTACTGATGCTCTTCCTGGCCAGGAATTCTCCCATTCCCCCTCACCTGCATAAGCCTTAAGTTGAATATGTACCTTAGCCCATCAACTTCTTTAAGAATCGAGTGGCCCTCTGGAAATCCGTCTGGCGGTTCCTCAGAAAATTGGACATAGTACTACCTGAGGACCCAGCTATACCTCTCCAGTCAAATACCCAGAAGATGCTCCAACATGTAATAAGGACACATGCTCTACTATGTTCATAGCAGCCATATTCATAATAGCCAGAAGCTGGAAACAACCCAGATATCCCTCAACAGAGGAATGGATACAGAAAATGTGGTACATTTACACAATGGAATACTACTCAACTATTAAAAAACAATGACTTCATGAAATTCGCAGGCAAATGGATGGAACTTGAAAATATCATCCTGAGTGAGGTAACCTAATCACAAAAGAACACACATGGTATGCACTCACTGATAAGTGGATATTAGTCCAAAAGTTCAGAATACCCAAGATACAATTCACAGATGATATGAAGTTCAAGAAGAAGGAAGACAAAAGTGTGGATGCTTCAGTGCTTCTTAGAAGAGGGAACAAAATACTCACAGGAGGAAATATGGAGACAAATTATGGAGTAGAGACTGAAGGAAAGGACATCCATGCCAGGAAGTGCTTGTTGACAGGAGCCTGATATGGCCGTCTCCTGACAGACTCTGCCAAAGCCTGACAAATACAGAGGCAGATGCTTGCAGCCAACCATTGGACTGAGTGTGGGGGTCCCTGATGGAGGAGTTATAGAAAGGACTGAAGATGATGTGGTTTGCAGCCCCATGGGGGGAGCAACAATATCAACCAGCCAACCCTCCCCCACAGTTCCTGGGGGGAGGACCACCAACCAAAGAGTACACATGGAGGTACCCACAGCTCCAGCTCCATATGTGGCAGAGGATGGCCTTGTTGGACATCAGAGAGAGGAGCAGCCCTTGGACCTGAGGGGGTTCAATGCCCCAGTGTAGGGGAATGCAAAGTCTGGAAGTCGGGAGTGGGTGGATGAGTGGAAGAGCACCCTCATAGAAGCAGAGGGAGGGGAGATGGGATAGGGGGCTTTCAGGGGGTAGACTTGGAAAGAGGATAACATTCGAAATGTAAATAAAGAAAATATCCAATTAAAAATGGAGAGACTAAACATTAAAAAAAAAATTGAGTGGACATGTTTTCTAACATTTGTGTGTGTGCATTATATTGTATATACATATTATATTCATATTATATTATATTCATATATGTGTATGTATATGAATATAAACAGTAGAAGGGAGACTAGGGAAGGAAAGAGGTGACAGGACAGGTTGGAATGCGGAGAAAGAGGATAGTAAAAGACAAGATGGGGATATGGTCAAAATTGTCTTTATGAAACTAAGCATCATGTACAATGAATATGCATCAGTAAGAACACTTTAAGAACGTGTAATTGGATAGAACAGCCTGTCCATATTCCCTATGCACGAGTACACTTTACTACTGCTGGCTTTGAACGTTTCCACTCAATCCCCTAATTAAATCTGAAAGTTGTATTATGCTTCCACACCTTTTCATATAGTACAGGTCCTTGTCCTGAACACAGTCTTTGTAAATGACTATCATTCTGTTGTTTTCTGTATTAGGGATCATGCACCATTTGACTGATCAGAGATGGCTCCATAAAAAGATAGATATGAACCAGTGGAAATAAATGGGCCTTTTGCTTGCTTTGTTATTCTCTTTGTTAAACTATTTCTTTCTCTTTCTTCCTTCCTCCTTTTCTTCCTTCCTTTGCCTTTCTTGCTTCCTTCCTTTCTCTTTCCCTTCCTTCTTTCCTTCTACCTTTCTTGACTTACAACCTGTGTTTATGCCTTGTTCATGTGTCGCCATGAACAAGAAGGTATTCTCAAATAAACTACCATACTTTAATGTATTATTATATTGTCCTGTGTGTCTATTCCTTGTGGGTACTCTATTGTACTTTATGCCTGTTCTTTCCTGGGTGTTCGCCCAGTTAATTTCTATTCCTTTGTATTCTACTATATGGCCACAGGAGGGAGCATTCGCCCAGGAAAAATACATATGCCAAGAACTGCTAAAGCCGACTTTATGTGGTGTCTTGTTAGTCTTCTTTTGCTTTTTATTTTTTTTGCTTTCAAACATCCGTCTGAAGTGACAGCCTAAGATCAAGGGTTGGAATGACCACTCGTCTGCAAATGGTCTGAGTTTGCAGCCTCCCATTTCTAGGGGTGGAGGGGGTCATTTGCTCTCTTCACTTGGCCAGCAAATTCATCTGTAAACACAAAGACCTGGGAAACTTGATGACCTATCCCACACCCTCCATGTAGCCCAGACTTGCTCCAGACACAGACAAAAAGGGTCAAGGAAGTTCAGCAGAGTCATTCCCTAAATCCCCACCTCTGAAGCCAGCTCCCTAGGGAGCAGACAGAGATGGCATGTTATTGTGTCTAGGATTCTCTTACAGTGTAGCAACCTTTGATTGTTTTTTCTTTTGTAAAATTACAGTATTATGTTCTAAATGTCATTGCCAAAACATACTCTCTTTCCCTAAAGGAATTTCCAAAGGAAAGAATTAGGGATGAGTCCTTAAAACATAGTTACCTCCCAAGCAGCACAGGAATAGAAAGCAGCAATAATTGACTTGTCTTACAAATGTTGACTTCATACACTTTAATTCCGTCCGCTCACCATTCCTAACTATCAACAGCACTGTAATAGACAAAGCATCCTGGCTTCTCGCACTCCCCTGTTCTCAGTTACACAAACACTGCTATGGGGAAGCATGACTTCAAGTATGCTGGGAGCTTCAATTTCATTTTTCAGTTCAAATAGAAGATGATCCACCAGTGTCAACCTCCTTTGGACTTTTCTCTCTACTCCGTTTGAAGATGACATCATTGTGTGCACAGCAGTAAGTCAAATGTGGTCCCATTTCTATCTATGCCATTAGGTATGTGTAATTCAGTGAGTAACTTAGCCATTCGAAACTGTCATTTTCTTACATGTAAGATGAGGGGATAAAAGCCACTTGCTTCATCCAGCTGCAATGAGAATTAAATAAGCTATTGCAAGATCAGAACAAAAGAACAGTTGTGTGGCTGGAACACAGTAAGGATGCAATTAAGTCACACTTCTTTTAGTTGGTTAGTGTAGAAGGGTGCAGTGCCGAAGGGCATTGTGGGAGCTCTTAGCATTAAAGGGCAGAAGTATAGTAAAAGAGAAAGATGATTTCCTCTCTGACTCCTGTGCCTTCAAGATTCCTGCCCAGCTACTGGTGGTTTGATTCCCTATCAAACCACGAGCAATGTCTTAACTGCCTCATAATTGGAGAAACAAAAACCTCAGCACTTTATTCTGGGCTTGAGCAGAGACTGAAGATGTAGCGCCGCGGTGGAGTGCATACCTAACATGCACAAGGCCCTAGATTACAGCCCAATTGCCTCTCAAAAATGACAATGGATGAAACTGGAGTCTTCCTTTGCAGACTAGGATTATAGGTGGTGGAAGCAGAGAAAGCAAAAGCCAGGACAACCCAGGCAAAAAGCCAAGAGCCAGGTACTACTGCTGCAAAACCGGTACAGCTCCTTTAAAATGCCTGGAGTCATCAAGGCAGGTTCTGAAGAGGAAACACTCCCTCCCCCAGGGTGTGTCTGACTCAGGAAGATCTGACATAAGGAAATAGGTACTTCGGACCTGGAAAAGATCTTAATAACTATTCATTTGTTTTCCTATTGGTTCTTTTTTAAGGAAATATCTAATGAACAACTATAATGCGGTAGGCATGTCTGTGCATAGAGCATGGGTGACTTGCCTATTGGGAGGGCTTGTAAGCACAGAACCAAACCTTGGGTCAGATCATCCAACTCTCCTAACTAACTAGCTGCCTTGTCTGGCCTCAGTGGGCAAGAATGGGCCTAACCCTGCAGTAACTTGAGGTGCCAGGTGGGTTGGTACCCAGAGGGTGCCTTCCTTCTCAGAGGTGATGGGGAGGGGTGGGAGGGAGGCATTATGTGAGGGGGGACTTGGAGAAGAGGGCCTGGGATTGGGATGTAAAATGAATGAATGAATGGAAAAATTACAACATTTCCATGTAAGCCTACATATGTGTCTATGTGTATATATAATCCAGAAAATCCCTGGGGTAGATGGAAATGAATTACTTCTAGGAAGGTCATTTAAGAAGATATTAACATCCATTAACAGACAGCCTTGCTTTTTCAAAATTAGATTATTTAGCTGTCCTGTTTCATAAAGCACAGAGGAAATGAAGTATGATGACTGATAAGAAAATGAATGTTCCAGTAGAAAATGAGGATTTATTGACAGACCCACAGGAAAAGCAGTATACGGGAAGCCAGGATTAATCAAGATGGACTGCAAATGCTCTGCCATCTGCAGGGGCTGCTGAACAGGCTCTAGGAAGGAAGGCAAACGTGGATTGTATGTTTTACAGGTCGCTTCACCCTGGCTGATTCAAACTACCGATAACAGAATCTCCGAATACCTCGAAACTGGTTGTCAGAGCCAGAAAAAACCAGCTCCAGCACATCTCACAGTGATGGGGTGGGGGTGGGGGTGTGGAAAAGGATACAGTTACTTCCTGCCTGTTGGGTACCAGAGTAGGTGTTTAGGCCTGAAAGGTCAGTTCAACGTGCTTGCACCACACCTCACTGCAGTACTGGCGGAGGACTGAGACAGGATGGACACGGGTGACCATGACAGCTGGTAAATGTGAATGAAGAATGTAGTTTGATGTTGCACCTGTGTCTACTTCCTGGTTTCCCTTGTACCGCAGTTGTTAGCTACCTAAGGATGTAAGTGAATGGAGTATAAAGCATTGGGTACTACTCTACCTCACTACTGGGCTTATAAGCTTCTTAAAGTAAATAAATTAAATCAAATTAATAATTCATTTAAAAATTAAACTTGTGGCTCTGGAGAGATGGCTCTGGTAAGAGCATTGGCTGCTCTTCTAGAGGACCCTGATTTGATTCCCAGAATGCACAAGGCAACTCACAAGCCTCTGTAACTCCAGTTCCAGAGTATCTGATGCCCTCTTCTGGGACCTCTGCAAGCACTATGAACACATGTGGTACAAAAAGACATACATGTAAGTGAACTATATACACACATAAAATTAAAACACAAATACATTGTTTAAAAACTTTTTTAAAATGTGAACAGTAAGAGTCACAAGAAAACAAATTCTCAAAACAATATAGAAATATAAAAATAAATAATTTCCTCAAAATCATATGACAATCTTGATTATATTATGTGGATATCTTTTTCCATATATATACAAATAGAAAGGAGAGATCAGAATTACTTTTATAGAAATAATTCTAAAATTGTCTTATTTAGGGTTTCTTTGTTGTGAACAGATACCAAAACCAGAACAACTCTTATAAAGAAAAATATCTAATTGGGGCTGGCTTACACTTTCAGAGGTTTAGTGCATTATCCTCATAGCAGGAAAAGTGGTGTCATGCAGGCATATGTGGTGCTAGAGAAGGAGATGGGAGTTCTGCATCTTGATGCACAGGAAGCAGAAAAAACTGTGTGTCACATTAGGCCTAGCTTGAGCATATGAGACCTCAAAGCCCACCTCCACACTGACATTACTTCCTCCAACAAGGCCACACCTCCTAAAAGTACAATTCCCTATGAGCCAAGAACTCAAACACATGAGTCTATGGGGGCCATTCCTATTCAACTCAGAATAACAGATTAGAATTCAAAATATATACCAATAAAGTTACGCATAAATAATTTAAATGTACTTGAATTTAAAATACCATGAACTAGAGTAAACACTTCTTAGCATAGCCAACCCCAGCCTGTGAGATAACTTCTTTGCTCTTAAAATTAAAGCGTTTTAAATTATAAGTTGGGTTTATGTGTTTTTGTTCTCAGAGGTCATTCCAAAAGGATCCAGAGAATCAAGCCACAGAAGTATCAGGCAAGGATGCCAAACACACCGAGCATGGGCGCCTCAGAACCCTCATCGAAGTCTTAGATTTTTACATGTCACTCCCTGCTCAATTTAACAGGGGGATTTTTAACCAAATTCTACTATTTTCAGATAGACTTTGAGGCCATTAATAGAGTGTTAATGAAATAAAAGACCAAATTAACATTGACACTTTGTTCACAGCTTATACTTGCAATTATTTCAAGGGAACAATCATAACTGTTTTCAGATATAACAAATTTAAGGCTTTTATGAGCTCAACAGTTGTTCACGGTTTGCTCATGGTTTTTTGTTTGAATTTAGAAAATATTTAATTTTAAATAATAAATATAAAAAATATAATTTTATCATTTGCTTTCCATCTTCTTCCTCCATACATTCCCATGTCTGTCCCCTCTCAAATTAATGATCTGTTTTTCTTGATTTTTTTTGATTAGTGTTACATATATAGAAGTGCAAGATGCAGCCTACCAAGTCCATTTTTATTGCTCATGACTCACTACTTTGTATTGTAGAGGGCCCATCCCAGGGAAAGGCAATTCTCTTTCAGTAGTTGCCTGTAGTTCTTTGTCTAAGGGTGGGACCCTGAAAGACATGTGTTGTCCTCTTTCATATTTGCTTCTCTATTGATCCTGCCATTGTTCAGGTCTTGCTTAGGCAGCCATTTCTAGAAGACAGCTGCACACTGACATCCTGGCTCTCACACAAGCTTTTTGACCGTCCTTCCATGATGTTCCTTGAGCTTGTGTGCAGAAGTTGTGTTGTAGATGTTCCAGCTGGGGCCGGACTCTCCACAATCTTTAGATTCCTGCTTTGTGTGTGAACATAGTTTTCTCTGACTGCCTATATTTGCTGTAAAGAGAGGGTTCTGTGATGACCAGTGAAAGGTATATTTATTTGTGGAATGTGTTTTTAGAATGTAGCAAGAGATTAAGCCTGTATAGCAAAGTGGTTGTGGTTTGAATAACATTGACCTCCCATAGGCTCCTGTATATGAATATTGATGGAGTGGCATTAGGAGGTGTGACCTTGTTGGAGTACGCATGCCATTGATGGAGGAAGTGTGTCACTGTGCCCAGGCTTTGAGGTTTCAGAAGCTCAAGCTAGGCCTAGTGGCTCACTGTCTTCCTGCTGTCTGCCAATCCAGATATAGAACTCTCAGCTCTCTTCACAGCACCATGTTGGCTTGGACACTGCCATGCTTTTGCCATGACAATAATGGACTAAATCTCTCAAACTGTAAGCCAGCACCAATTAAATATTGTCCTTATTAAAAGTATCTTTTTCATGGTGTTTCTTCCAAGCAATAGAACACTGTCTAACACAGACATGATAGTAAATTCTCTTCTAAGATCCATGACCTCAGTATTACCATGATAATTGCTGGGTTCCTAATATCAGGCATGATTTCCCTCCTTCTGAGTGGGTCTCAAGTCCAATCAGAAAGCTGTGGGTTATCAACAACACATGAGAGATTAGTAATGACTTTGAAAATAAGAAACAAAATACACTGCTGCAAATTTGAGGCTAGCCTATGCTGTTCAGTAAAACTCTGCTCAAACCAATACAAAAATCATCATACTACTAGTTAATTTCATTCCACAAAACAGAATCTTACAATGTAGAACATAGGAAAATGATCTTCTGATTTTGGACACAGAAAATAACAATAACAATATTTTTAATATGTCATTGTGACAAATGAGTCATTTGTAGATGTGATTCTCATTCCAATTCTGTAAGTGAATATTTTATTATTCTACTTCTGCAAAGGAAGAAATTGAAGCTTAAGATATCAAACAGGTAGAAAACAAAAGACAATCTGGGGAGTGATCACCTGTTTATCAGATGAGAAGGAGTTAAACTCCAATTAAATGTATAACAAAAAAGAGGAAAAATTGGCTTTAGGAATCCCCATGTGCTCCCCCCTTTTTCTCCTACTCCTTTTCCTTGTCCTCTGCAGGAACTCAAAGCCAATGGACTCTTTCATTATCTCATGCCCCAAATTGTTTTCTAGAGTATTTGGATCTCACTTATGGTCAAGGACACTTATCTGATGACAACTTTGAAAGTCATTTGTCTTGAAGATTTAGATCCTACTTTTAGTTGTCATTTGAAAGCTCAACTCACTCAATTCTTAGAAAGAAGAGATTTAGAATAGGAGAAGGAACAAATAACAGGGCTGGTGAGGTGGTTCAGTGGGTAGATACACTTTGGCCTAATGCTTAGGCATAAGCACCTGAGTTTAATTCCCAGATAATTAGGTTGCAGGAAAGAGCCTATGAACCAACTCCTAAGAATTGTCCTCTGACATCTGCAAGTGCAATAGCATGTGCATGCCTGCATTCACATATAGTACACACACATACACAAATTTTTTAGAGTATAGATTTGTTATCTCTGCATACCTATTAGAACTGGGAGAATAAAGAAATGGTGACCAAACAAAATATTGCTGACAATGTGGACAATCAGGATTCATAAAAGATGACTGATAGGGCTGGCGAGATGGCTCAGCGGGTAAGAGCACTGACTGCTCTTCCGAAGGTCCTGAGTTCGGATCCCAGCAACCATATGGTGGCTCACAACCACCCATAATGAGATCGGACGCCATCTTCTGGTGTGTCTGAAGACAGCTGCAGAAAATTACGCCAGAGTGAGTGGGGCCGGCAGAGGTCCTGATATCAACAGCAGCCACACACATAATGGCTCACAGTGATCTGTAAAGCTACAGTGTACTCATACACATAAAAATGAAATAAAATAAATCTTTAAAAAAAAAAAAAGATGACTGATTAGGATACTCTCTCAATCATTTTGGTGTTTTCTAATATATATACATATATATTATATATAAACATACATATATACTATATATATACATATTTTATAAGCTTAAATATTTATAATATATATAAATTGAATCATATTACTTGTAGTCTTATTTTCTTAAATGAAAATTATCTACCTAAGAACCAAACACCACATTCCTGGACATTTATCCCAAATAACTTACCAACACATATATTTTGTACATGAGTTCTCAAAGAGGTTTATTTGCAGTTTCCATAAATTAAACAACCCAAATCCAAGAGACAAATGCTTAAGCAAATCACAGTACAGACATACTGTCAAATATTTCTCAGCAGTAGAAAGATTCTGTGCTACCAATTTGAGCCATTTGGTTAGACCACGACGATGTCACATTGAATGAGAAGGACCTCTCTATTAAAGATCACCTACAATATGATTGCATGAAAAATCGTAAAATACAAAACCAATGAGTGGGTGTGAAGGGTTAAAATTGGTGGAGGGGATAGATGGGCAACAGTAGCGGGTATTAGGAAAATCTTTGGAGTGACAAAACATGTCTGTGTCTTGTTTGAATCAACAGGAATCTACCAGATATGTTCTGTACCAGTGTTAAATTTTAGTTTTGATGGTGAAAGGGCCTTATTTGAGAGTCAGTTGGTAGCCAGGCGGTGGTGGCGCACGCCTTTAGTCCCAGCACTTGGGAGGCAGAGGCAGGCGGATTTCTGAGTTTGAGGCCAGCCTGGTCTACAGAGTGAGTTCCAGGACAGCCAGGGCTACACAGAGAAACCCTGTCTTGGGGGGAAAAAAAGAGTCAATTGGGTTTGTTTATTTGTTTGTTTTTTGTTTTGTTTTGTTTGGATTAATGAGGTATACAATGGAATCTCTGTATATATTAATAGAGATCAATGCAGCTGCCTAGGCACAGGGTAACTGTTATCTAAGCTAGGAGCATAGGGGACATGTATTAACATCAGTGTTCCTCACATCTCCCAGACAACACACGCAAGATAAAGCCCAAGAGAGATGAATCATCTTCTGGAAAAGTTACAACTCCTTCATGCCTTGTCTATATTGAAAATGCATGCATACAAATATTAAATAAGCATAGCACACCTCCAAATGGTGCCAGGCACTAAATATCCTTTGAATTGGTAGATGTCTAATCTCTGGAGACATACTAGTCAGGACTGAGATTCCCCAGTCAGGAGGAAGTGCTACATTACAAGAGCTATGACTTCATTTCCTTACACAGCTATTTCCCCTTCAGGTCTGTACAGTCCACAGGGCAGCTGCTTCCCGCCTTGGAGTCAATTCAAACCTCCAGTACATGCCAGCAGCTGCCAGAAGCATCCTAATCTTTCAGTTCCTGGACCCATGTGAAGAAGGGATTTTGGCCAAGGTAATCAAAATTGATTCTTCTTCTCAACTTGAGCCAGACAGCAGGGTGGAGGGCTTCCCTCAGGAGTCAGCTCAGTTTCTCATCCAAGAGCACTTCTTTCACAAGGTCTTGGTTGCATGGGTCTCTTTTTTTTTCTCTTAGCCATGTATAGGGACAGGCAAGTTTAGAAGACTTTGCAGACAACAGACTAGACCCCTATATCTCCTGGGCTATACAGGTCAACCAAGCAGGACAGACTGAGCAAGGAAGTCCTCTCCACTTCGGAACCCAGACACCTTAACAACTGTCCTTGCAACCCATGAAGTCTTCTTTTGGATGTTGAACTCACATCCCAAATGTCTCACTTCACTTAGCATCCTACGCCATCTCTTCATTTCTTACAAAGTCCTAGGCAGCTGAAGCAAAATCTAATTACTGTTGTTAGCATTACTATCAACAGCTAGCATCTCACAAAAATCTATTATGTTCCAATGCTCTAGGTACATAATTTAAACATGACAACAACCAGGAAGGTTATACAGTTTTTAACCCTGATTTGATGAATTAAAAACAAAACTACCATTAACAGCTGCTAAGGTCTATATATTTCCAAAGACCTTGCTCTTCTGATTAACCCTAGAGTCGCCCTCTTCCACTGGAATGGAATCCCACAGTCAATGCTGAGACCTTACTACCTGACATATCGAGGAATTAATATGACAATTAATATGGCCCTTGCTACGCTACTGGCCCTCTGATATTATTTCCTCATTTATAAATTTACACATGAAAATAATGTCAATCATACTAAGCAGGGAATTAAATAAAATAAGATATTTAGAGTATTCAGCATGATGGCGGTGATTGTCAAATGAATCAAGGAAAGAACCTTCAGCAATTGGTAGAGACTCTTAGTAACTTGTTCTATTGCTGTGAGGAGACACCAAGACCAACTCAACTCTTATAAAAGAAGGCATTGAATTGGAGGCCTTCAGAGGCTTAGTATGGTATCAACATTGGGGATCAGGTGGTGCATGGCTCTGGACTGAGAGCTACATCATAATCCACAGGTCTGGAGGAATGGAGGGAGAGAGGTGGGAAGGAGAAAGGGAGAGTGGTAAGAAGGGAGAGAGAGAGAGAGAGAGAGAGAGAGAGAGAGAGAGAGAGAGAAACACCTGAGCTTGGCATGGGCTTTGGAAACCTCAAACCTAATAACACACTTCTTCCAACAAGGCCACACCTCTCAATCCTTCTAATCCTTCCCAAATACAGTTACTGCCTGATGGCTAAGCATCCAAATATATAAGCATATGAAGGCATTCTTACTCAAACCACCACATGGAGGGAGGGAGAGAGGAAGGGAGAGAGACAAGAAATTGTCACATTTTGACTAACAAGAGAGCAATCATATTTGGTTTTGTCATGTGGGTAGAGTCATCTAAACAACCAAATCTGTGGTTTTGTGCATGCTGTTGCCATGTACAGAGATATAGTATTAGTGTGATCATAGCTGTGAGGTTGAGGTCTTCACAACCGCTCACTTCACTCTAGTCCACAAGCACCATTGGTCTTCAGGAGACCCACTCAAAATCACTTATGTTAGAGAAGGATTAGCCCTGAATTAGTCACATCTAATGAGGGACCTCCCACTCCCTCTATCCTGCTGGACAACAACTGCAGCCAGGATCAACTCTCCATTCAGAAAACAGAATCACAGGAATATTTACTCATAGCTCTGCTGGCTGGAATTTCTTCCTCATCAGCTTATTATCTAGAATCCTGAGATTCTCTTCCTTGTAAAATACTAAGGGAAAATGAAGTAAAATCTTGCAAAAATATTTCACCTAAAAATGATTTTTTAAAAGTTAGAGTCAAACCCACATACTAATGGAAACTAAACATGTCTCTACTCAATGATAACTTGGTCAGGGAAAAAAAAAATAAAGAAAGAAAGAAAAGACTTTCTAGAATAGGACACAATAAAAGCAATGCTAAGATGAAAAATCATAGCACTAAGTGCCTTCATTAAGAAATTGCGGAGATCCTACACTAGCAACTTAACAGCATATCTGAAAGCTCTGAAACAAAAAGAAGCAAACACACCAGAGGAGTAGATGGCAGAAAATAATCAAACTCAGGACTGAAATCAACCAATTGGAAAGAGAAAGAACTATACAAAGAATCAACAAAACTAGGAGCTGGATCTTTGAGAAAACCAACAAAATAGACAAACCCTTAGCCAAACTAAATAAAGGGCACAGAGACAGAATCCAAATTAACAAAATCAGAAGTGAAAAGGGAGACATAACAAAAGAAACTGAGGAAATTTAAAAAAAAAAAAAAAAAACCATCAGCTCTTACTACAAAAGCCTATACTCAACAAAACTGGAAAATCTAGATGAAATGGATGATTTTCTAGACAGATACCACATAGGAAAGTTAAATCAGGATTAGTCAAATTATCTGAACCACCCTAGAAGCCCTAAAGGTATAGAAGCAGTCATTGAAAGCCTCCAAACCATTGGGAGGCAGACGCAGGCGGATTTCTGAGTTCGAGGCCAGCCTGGTCCACAGAGTGAGTTCCAGGACAGCCAGGGCTATACAGAGAAACCCTGTCTTGAAAACAAACAAACAAACAAACCAAAACAAAACAAAAAAAGAAAAGAAAGCCTCCAAACCAAAAAAAGTCCAGGGACAGATGGTTTTAGTGCAGAATTCTATCAGACCTTCAAAGAAGGTCTAATACCAATACTCCTCAAACTATTCCACAAAACAGAAACAGAAAGAACAGTACCTAATTCGTTCTATGAAGTCACTATGATACCTAAACCACACAAAGACTGAATAAAGAAAAAGAACTTCAGAACAATTTTGTTTATGAATATCAATGCAAAAATCCTCAATAAAATTCTTGAAAACCAAATTCAAGAACACATCAAAATGATCATTCACCACAATCAAGTAAGCTTCATCCCAGGGATGCAGGGATGGTTCAATATATGAACACCCATTAACATAGTCCACTATGTAAACAAACTCAAAGAAAACATCACATAACTGTCTCATTAGATGCTGAAAATGCCATTGACAAAACACAACACCCTATCATGTTAAAAGTCTTGGAAAGATCAAGACTCCAAGGCACATACCTAAACATAATAAAAGCAATATACAGCAAACCAACAGTCAACTTCCAATTAAACAGAGAGATACTTGAAGCAATCCCACTAAAATCAGTGACAGGACAAGGCTGTCCACTCTCTCCCTATTTATTCACTATAGTATTCAAAGTTCTAGCTGGAGCAATTAGACAACAAAAGGCTGTCAAAGAGATACAAATTGGAAAGGAAGAAGTCAAGGTATCATTATTTGCAGATGATATGATAGTATACATAATTGAACCCAAAAATTCTACCAGAGAACTCCTACAGCTGACTGACAAACAACTTCAGCTAAGTGGACGAATATAAAATTAACTCAAACAAATCAGTAGCCTTCCTCTATACAAAGGATAAATGGGCTGAGAAAGAAATTAGGGAAACAACACCCTTCACTATAGTCACAAATAATATGAAATATCTTGGTGTAACTCTAACCAAGCAAATAAATAATCTGTATGACAAGAACTTCAAGTTCCTGAAGAAAGAAATCAAAGAAGACCCCAGAATATGGAACTATCTCCAATGCTGGTGGATTGGTAGAATTAACATAGTTCACCTCAGAGGCAGGGGTTGTGCTTGGTCTTATGGAGGCTTGATGCTCAAGAGAAGGGGGGTACTAGAGGGATAAGGTAGGAGTGGGTGGGTTGGGAAGCACTGTCTTAGAGGTGAAGAGGGGGAACGGGTGCTGGGGGCTTGTGGAGGAGGGATTGGGAAGAGGGACAACAGTTGAAATGTAAACAAATAAAACATAATCTGAGATTCCATATCTTCATTTCTCACCATATAAAGTCCATTAATCCTATCACACTGATCTTATTTTTCTTAGTTTACTGAAGATCAATTAAGATGTTGTTAAGATCTAGTCCATATTTGAGAATGGTATTTGTTTCACAAAGAGCAGAAATAGCAAATGTTTTATGTTTGCAAGGGAAGAAGCTAAGAAATACTACACACAATGATGGTATAGGCCTGGGGTTTTAGATCATGGGACAGAACTTATCTAGCATGTTCAAACTCTAGTTGAGAGAAGAGATTCCCTGGACACATTATCATGGATGAAGTAAATGAGCCCAACTAAAACAGTTGAGCACTAGGAAGCCCCACGAGGCAGTTATGTGGTGCAAACATGCTGAGCAGTTTATATAAACCTAGGGAAAAGCAGGTTTTGGGTTATTGTTATTTTGGTTACAATTACATAAAAGAAAATTGAAAATAGTATCAATTTTAAAACATTTCTAATTTGCAAAAAGACCAGGATAGTAGATGGGTGGGTGGGTAGGTAGATTATACAGATGTATGTTTATAGGATGGGTATTTGCATGTTTACATATCTAAAACGTGGTGAGTAATTAGTTAAGACAGTGTTTTAATCTCAGTTGAATACTAAGAGACCTCAGCTTCAGCTTCCCCATTCATTGTCTTTCTCCCTCCACCACTTTCCTCTCGAGTACCTAGCCTACAGTCTCTATCCTGCTCAACACCATGCTTTCTCATAGGCTTGGTGCACTTTGAAAGGAAAGAGAGCTGAGTATATATCTATCTACACATATTTTCAGAAGGAAATTAGTAATGAAATGGAAATTCAGCTTATTAAAATCCCACTAAAATGTTTGCATCAACATCCAGAGATCATGATAACATATTATCTTCTGACGTGTTAGCCTAGCTGGAACATGGAAGATTTCTCTGTTCCAGAGTCTTCAGAATCACTGGGCTTGAGACCAACCACTTAAGAGCAGCGCTGGCCATCACTGTGCTTGTAACAAACGTCCTGGGTGGATGGGATATTCTGCATGCAAATGCTCTGACCACAACTCTCGTCATTTTGCAAGCCAATCCATTCTTGTCAGCCATCTGAGCATAACATGCATCTAGCTGTATCTTTTGGGCTGTCACTATGCACATTTTTCTAGAAACAGTGGCAAGATAACAGCCAGAGGGACCAGGAATAAGCAAACCATATTCAAATGCATTTGATTGACACTGGATTATATGCTCTTTATAAGCCTGCTGATAGTCTTTGTCCTAACGGCCATTATGAACTTCCAAATAGTCTTAAGTTTTTACAATATATTTGGCAAAATTACAGGGTTGGAAGAGGCCACTTAAAAATGAAATTCTTAGACCATTAGTCTGTGGACTGTGGTTTGAGACATTATATTCAAGCGCCAATGCGTTACCCAGTATAATTTAGTCAAGACTTTCAGATTTGTACAGTTTTTACACTAATCCCATACCCTCAAGAGAAAAGATAAACGGTTGGTTTGTTATTCGTTCCCCTAAACTGAGGACTCTCTGGACTTGAAAAGAAACATGATAGCATTATTTTCTCCTTCCCAGGACTTAAGGCCACCTCCCTTAAAAACTCCCTCCGCAGCTATAAGTATAATAAAGAATATTTAATAAAAGCTCATAATGGGCCAATAAGCACAAAAAAGCCATCTGCTGACTCGACTATAATTATTCTCCTCATTTGAAGATAAAGGATCTAATTCTTGCTGAATTGAGGCATGTGTTCAAGACCAAGAGGACAGCTGCTGGAACCCAGGCCCCTAGTTTGAAAGCTAGCATCTCTCAATACGTAATCCTTCTCAACAGCCAGTACCGAGCCCCTCTGGTGTCTGTGACTTTGAAAAGTGCCTGCCCAGGATCCTTCCATTTTTCCCTTAAGTGCAAATTAGCTATTTCATCAGTAATTTTTTCGGTATGTGACAAAAAAAAAAAAAAAATCCAGAAAGATCAAGATGTCTGCAGAAGGATAGAGGAGGCAGACTGGATGTCGCTTCCCCAAACAAAGGCTGCATGCATCTTGTGTCAGTGTGAGCTGCTCCACACTTGAAGGATCCTAGAGGAACACAAAAGACCCGTGAAAGGGGAAGAGCGACCCAGCCGACTGAGAAAAGCCTTGTATGTCCTCTCCTTCCAACTTGGACCCCAGTGAATGCCATTTGTTTAAATAATGATCAGAACATAATAGATACGATGGGGTTGCCAAGAGCCCAGTCATTCAGTTCTGCTTGGCTAAGGAGAGAAAAGAGAAAAAAAAAAAAAAAGAAGAAGAAGAAGAAAAAGAAAAATCAGCCTTGATGTGGCCGGGGCATGGTTCACGTGGCTCAGATTTCTACACACTGATGTTTAAACTGGAATCCCCAGGTCCCTCAGTGATAGAAAATAAAGAAGTTGGCAAGCAAAGAGGACCTCCCTCCTTTTCAGATGAATGGGGAAATGAGCAGAGTGGATGGGAGAAGAGTCCTACCTACTCAGCAGTTATCAAAACTGGGTATGAATGACACCCCTTTTCTGTTGTTTTGCTGGGTAAGGGGATGGCAAAGGTATTTTGAATGCTAGACACCCATAAGGCTTGGGAATAGGCTCTTTGGCGTTATTAAATGGAGGTTTGAGGTTTAAGTCTTTCTTACTCAGATTGGCTGTGACCAGGTTAATATTACTTCTCTGAGCATTGGTGTCTTTAGCTGCCTCAATGGAAAAAAAGAGCCACTGACTTTGTGAAGGTTAACTGGTTTGCTGTACCTAAGAACTGTAAGAATGGGAAGACATTGTTCATCTCTGAAGCCAGAATCCCCAACTAGCAAAACCTCACTTCCTCCCTGACTCCTGTCCAAGTTAAGAAATCGCCTCCTTTCATCTTTAGCCTCAGGTCACATTGAAAACAAAACCCAAGGTCAGAGGATGGAGCTGAGTGGTACAGTACTAGCCTGGCAAGTACAAGCCCCTGAGTTTGATCCCTGAAACCACAGAAAAACAAACAAAACCAAAAGTATGCTGCAGTTAAAGGCAGTGTAGTTCTTGTTCTTCGAATATTCTAAAATCCACAGCTGCCCAGGGAGCACCCTGAAGCCTGGCATCCTAACCTACACAGGCAGAAACACATGACATTAACTTTCAGCAGAGGGAATTAAATTGGAAGATTTCAGGAGTGCCCATTAAGGAATGGTCCCATATCAAGCCTTTCCGTATAATTATCACATAAAACAAAAACTAGAGAAAAAAATTGATTGATGGACAGTAAAGAAACCACTCTCCATCCCAGGCCATTATGGTGGGGCTCCCCTCTTCCCACTAGGGAGCTGAAGATGGCCAGGCTCCATGGGAATAAACCAAGACTGTGTTGTTCTCTTTCTGCCTTCTAAAACTTTCAAAGAAAGAACAATATTTATCCACTAAAGATTAGGACATATGAGTCTCAGAAATTCGATCTTGGCCTGATTTGGCTAATTAATTACACTGTTTTAGTTCCTTTTCTTTTTTCTTGCCTAGTTAAAATTATTCCCATGCTGAGCCCACGGGTGTTGATCTTGAAAAGAGTGTAATTGAGAAATTTTGGTCTTAATGTGAGGCCCTCAGAACTTAACCACAGGAGTACAGGCCCAAAAGGACCTTAAAGTGAGTTCTCTCATTTTTTCATGCAAAGAACTTCCTGGGACATACAAGGCATCAGGCAGACTCAGTCCTGAATCTCTCCAGCACAAAACCAGACAAACTTTCTTTGTGTCAGAAGGCTCCTCATGCAGGGAGTGGAGTCTTTTCCCACAAGGCTGTTACAGCTCCTGTTGTTCCTTCCTCTGCAGAAAGGAGAGCTAAGTGGTTAACATTCTGCTCTTCCTGTGTTTAAAATAAAAGTGTCATCAACACACACACACACACACTCACACACACACACACTCACACACTCACATACACACACACACACACACACTAACACACACATACTCACACACACACTCACACACTCACATACACACACACACACTAACACACACATACTCACACACACACTCACACGCACATACTCACACACTCACACTCACACACACACACACACACACACACACACACACACACACACACACACAGGTGAGAGAGGCCAAGGACAGGGCTGTGCAGGCATCCCGTGGGGACTGTACAGGAGAAAACAAAGTTGAAGCAGTAAGATGGGGGACTATGCACCCAGCAGTTTGTCTCAGAGAACATCTCCTGTGTGTAAATAGAAAAGGAAGAAACAGAAACAACAGGAAGCGAAGTGATTCTCCTGTCATTTAATTTCAAAGAAACAAATTAGCCCCAAGCCATTCTACCATACACAGGGGATCCTGTCAATTTGGGTTATAGTTTTTTCTTATTATATGCTCTGAATGGGCAAAATGGATCCATTTATCATTCCAAACTCAGTGCCTGGGGGCTTCTTTGGGACAAGAGGCCATTTCATAGACATTCCTGTCTTGATGGCAGACTTTATTCTTTGGCAGAGTGAAAAGAGAAAACAGAGGATATGAGGTAAGAGGATTCTTCTATCATTACTGTATTTTAAATTTTGGTCATATGATTTTAATAAATGTATGTTTTGTGCTAAATGTCTTCAAATAGTTTATGATCATTTTCTGATATATAAGGGAATTAATATTCAGAAATTCATCCTAAACCACATGACCAAAATTTGAGCTCCTGGGTTGTCGTTCTTTCCACACCTGTCACCTATGGATTCCACAAAGTGTGGGCCATTGGCCAGCAACATCTGCAGCCCTGGTGAGTCATGGAGGACCAAGGGGTCTCAAGTCCTGAATCAGACCTCCATCAGTGCAGCATGAATATTAACAGGACTAGGCCCTGGTAATTTACACGCATGTTCTGGCTTGCTAAACTGATCTTCCCCACCAGTGTTCTTCCAGCTGGACAGAATTCTTCCCCAGCTCTAGCCTTCATCTGCCTAAAATAGCAGCTGAGAAGGGTTTTGTAGGAAATCTGAGAAGTTCATGCTTTTAGACACATTAGGCATAAAAGGCAAACTTCAGTGAGGGGTTTGAAAACACTTAGGGTAAATTGCACATGGGATAGTTTTAAGTATCTACTCAGAAAAGAAAGGCTAGAAGGACTTAGCTGGGAGAGGACTCTGTGATGACAGAATGTTGGTAGGTAATTCCAATTTTCCTTAAGAAATACTTGTTTAATAAATAAAGTATCCAAGAAAAAAAAGAAATACTTTTTTTTAAAATTTTTAAGTTCTTTTTAAGACATGATCAGGCCAATGAGAAGTAAGGAAAGCAACAAGTAGGAAAGTGGTAAGTTGACATAAAGGACCCAACAACAGTATCATTACCAAGACTTTCCTCGGTGCCAATGGGAAGCATAGGGATCAGAGTGTGGTCAGCCTCCAGCAACCAATTCTTTCCTTGCCTGGAAGGATCCCAGGGCAGTCCTCTGCAAGCTTCCAAGGTGGCGCTCACCTTCCTACGCCCCCACCCCACCCCAGAAGAACACTGTTGGTCATAACTCTCTACAATGAAGGTCTAAGAAATTTGGGACACTTTACCAACAACAAAGAGTAATTTTGTTTATAACCAGAGGCAAAATCTCCAGATATACACCGAAGAAACTAAACAAAACACCTATAAATTTGAGCCATAATACCAAAGACTCTCTGCAGTGATAACCTATATTTGTTGACAGAATGAGGAGTAGGATACCATGGTCAGAAGATGAGCAAGGCTTAGATTACTTAAGGAGAGCACACAGCTCTGATAGCTGTGTGACCTTGGGAAGCTCACCAGGCAGCTCCTCTTCCATATTCTATTGTGTTGTTTCCTCTCGATCCATTGTAAGAGAAGATGTTGAAAAGTCAAGGGCATGAATGCAAGAGTTGCCCTTTGTGCTGGTCTTTCCTCACACACAGTGTGAGATCCATTCTGTGTCCTCTGATAAAGTCTATTTCTTGAGATTTCCATATATTCCAGGCTCCCTTGCTTATTGGTGTCTAATAAATTTGGCTAATGGCCTTTTTATATTCTAGGAGGACACTCCGGTGAAGGTTGTATAAAGTAAGAACAGGACTGTTTCATCATTTCAGGTTCAAAAGAGACTCAGGACAAATCATTAACCGTGATTTCAATTAGCATACCAAAGCACATATGGCCCCCAGGTTCTCTCATCATCAATTAAGTAGCTGTTAAAGAGCCCATGCTGGCTGGCATCCTGGCTCTTCTCAGCTCTTCACCCTGCCCCCACCTAAACTTCTCCAGCTCTTAGCTGTCCTATCCCCAGGTTCTCATTCCTATATAACCCCCTAACATTTTGGTCATGCTCTCTCTACCTCTTGGTTCTCTTGGCTCTTGACCCTCTCTTGTGGTGCCCTTTCTCCTCCCCCCACTCTTCACCCTCACCTCCACCCCCAACCATGGCTAATAGAATGAACAACTCCATGAGAAGAGAAAGATACAGGGAGAGTGTGAAAGAAGTAGAGAAAGACAAAAGAGAACACACACACACACACACACACACACACACACAGAGAGAGAGAGAGAGAGAGAAAGAGAGAGAGAGAGAGAGAGACCCAAGAGAGGACATAGAGATCTAAGAGAGAGGTGACCAAAAAGGTAATGGATGGAATTACGGGGTTATACAGAAATGAGAAGCTGGGGGAAGGGAAACCCATGATCTAGAGAAGTGTGGGGTAGGGGACAGTGAGAAGAGCTGAGAGGAGCTGCAGTCACTGCTTGTGCCTTAAGACTATCATGTGCCTTGGTATGTGAAGAGGCACCATAGGTATCCATTGAGCTGAAGTCTTGTGGACCTGACAAAGGCGAAGGGGTTTACATCCTCACTTCCCCTTCTCCCCAGAAAGAGAGCAGAGTGGTACCATTGAACCATATAATACTGGAAGCTAAGCAATGTTGATCTTGTTGCTAACCACTGAAGATACAATTTTACAAGTTAAGGAATGGGAGTGATTCGGGGTGTCACTCAACTTTATAGTTCCCAGACCAATGGTGTCAATCACATGGTACCTAGGAACCCTCAAATGTATGTGCTTATATGTGGCGTACTTCAAAGAGGAAATACGCTGTTGGTCAATACCCAAGAACCATATGGAATCATCAAGAGATACAAAGTCTTATAACAGCATGACTGAATTCACAGGTCTTTGTAAATCTCCCAATTTTCTTTCAGTGAGTATTAATTTCAAGTACCTTCACTAACACAAAAGGCCTTTTCAGTTTTAACACAAAAATTTGGAAACCATCCATCAAGGACTACTTCAAGTAGGTTTTTCTCTTCTTCCTGTTATATTTTTATCATTTTGGGTAAGTTCTTTCTCCTGCCTTTGAGTGGTACAACCAAAACTGAACCGTTCACATGCAGTTAACATTTAACTAAACACCTAGGATACATCACCAATGAAAAAGAGACATATTTGTTATTATTGAACACAGAAATCTTCCCCAGAGGCTCGTGTTTTGAACATCTGGCTTTAAGCTTGTGGCACTATATTATAGCCAAGTTTTGAACACATTAAGAGATAAAGCTAGTTTACCAATGTCACCCTTTTAATGCCTTGGACCTAGTGGTCTCTGCTTCTTGTGTGCTGCCATGTGAACAGTGTAATTCCCAGTGTCATGACTGAGCCTTTCTGCCCATGATAGACTGACATCTCTCTGAAACTATGGGCTGACATGAGCTGATCCCCCACTAGACTGTTTTTAATAGATATTTTGATCACAGAAGCAAAAAAGGTAAATAAAACACCACTTTTTGGCTCTCATGTTCTAGTAATGAAGGCATTTGTTAGACAAGTCATTACACGAATGCTTGTTTATATTTGTAACAAACACAAGGGATCAAAGTTACAAGGTGAGAGTGGAGATATGCCAGAGGACATACCTGGAAAGTCTTCCCAGGAAAGAGAAGTTTGGTCTGGAGAGATGGCTTGATGGTTAAGAATGGCACACTGCTTTTGCAAAGGAGCCTAGTTCAATTTCCAGCACCCACGTGGCATCTGTGACTGTAGCTGCAGGGGATCTGACACCTTCGGACCCACACGTACTCACGTAGTACACTACGTACGTGTAGCCAAAACACATACATAAAATGAAAATTAGGAAATCTTTCAAAAGCCTATAAAAGATTTGAATGTTAATGTTTCTTTTTTCAACTTTTAAAACAGATTTATTTATTATAGCACTGTGTGTGTGATATGAGTGTGTCAGAGAGTGGGATTCATATATGCCATGGAATGCGTGTGTGTGAGGAGGTCAGAAAACAACTTTACAGAACCAGTTTTTCCAAGCACTTTTATGAAGGTTGTAGGGATTGAACTCAAGGTATAGGAGCAAATGCTTTAGCAGCTAAGAAATCTCTCTGATCCTGAGATGCTAATGTTTCTGAGAGTCTATTTTACCAAATATGTTGCTTCTCACTAAACTAGCAGTATTAATTTCTATTTCTGTGATAAACACCATTATAAAAAAGACTTGAAGAGGAAAGGCTTTACTTAGCTTGAACATACTGCTTATACAGTCCTGCAATGAGGGGAGCCAGGGCAAGACCTTGCAAGCAGGAACTGAAGCAAAGGCCATGGAGAAACACTGTAGACTGCTTTTCCCCAACGGCCTACTCTCTTATACAATTAAAGACCACCTGCCTAAGGGTGACATATCCCAGGATGAATTGGGTCCTCCCATGTCAATCATTATCCAAAGCAGCAAAAAACTTGCCCAAATGCTAACCTGATGAAGCATTTCCTCAGATTAGATTCCGTCTTCCCAGCTGACTCCAGCTCAGGCCAAGTTGATAAACTGACTAGCACACGAGAGAACACTGGCCAGGACTTCTCCATCAAGCGTATCTTGAATCTGTTATTCTGCAAACAACTCAAAAACTCCTCCAGGACTTTCTCTAAGACGTAGGCAAGAAAAAACTTTAAAACCATCCACACATTTGTTTCCCCTGTGAATAACATAATCGTATGAGGTCATTGCCAACTGGGACCATTGTGAGCCCTTACTCTTTTAAGCCCAGAGTTATCAAGGCTATGAAGTTGAATTGAACTTACTCTGCAGGATCCTTGAAATCCTCTAAGGTTTAGAGGAAAGAAAATTTGTCCATATTGAATAAAGATAATCAATATTGGCAAAAACCTTAGCAACTCCCTAATGACTCCAAAGTGAATACAATAATCAAAACAGTCAGAACATGATGAATGAGCCCCTATTAGCATAGAGTCCCCTGGTGTTTGTGAAGAAGGCTGTAAAAAAGAAGTGTATGGACAGGGAACATGGTGGGAAATTGATGGGCAATTGTTTGACTTTCAGGGGAGGTGGTTCTTTGTTATTTGCTTATGGGTAGTGGTTTCTTTTCCAATTTTTAAAAATTATATTGGGCATCAAGCCAGGGCCTTCTTCCATATAACAAGCAAACATTTTACCATTAAAAAATGATTCTATTTGTTTGGAAGTTCTGAAGGTCAAACTCAGGGTCTTTCCCATGCTAGGGAAGTTCCTGATCACGGAGCCTCAACCTCACACTTTTTTTTTTCTTTTTTTAATTTTCAGATAGTCTTAGCATGTATACCAGGCTATCCTGAAATGGATAATCCTCCTGCCCTCTCCCTCCCAAGTTATACACATGTGCCTTCACACCCAGTCCCACCAGAAATGATTTGAGAGAAAATGTGTGCTTGGTGGCATGGAGCCATAGCAGGGGCTTTGTTTCAAACACTTTTAAGTCTAAGCTTAGTCTCTGTTGTTTCAGAATGCCAGTGCTGCTCCTTCTTGTTACTGTTTAAGCTACACTATGCAACACTGGAACAATCAGTTGACCTTAAGGTGGGATGCTTATGCCTCAGTTTCCTCATCTTTAACATGAGGAGAACACTAACATTTTTTCTCTGATTTTTAGGAGATCAAAATAAGGTAGGCATGGAGCAGTTTACTGCAGGAGCTTGCCCATGGCAAAGCCTAAATGCTACTGGCCATCCTTATCAGGACTATACTGTGGCCGGTAAAGATGAGACCACATGCACTTACTACGGTATCTACCACCTGTACAAGATTTGCAGAGGGAATGAACAAAGATGTTGGAACAAACTAAAGGTCTTCACAGTTTGAAAGGTTTAGACGTCAGACTGGCCACACATGACCTGGACTCAGGCAGGCAATTTCTATTCTCCTTCCTGTCCACCACTTTAATCTTTCCAGTCTGTCCTACAGCCCTCCGGCAGACAGCTAGCATAGGCCTCTCCCCTGACCCACTTCTATTCCCTGGGGGTTCATCCAAACCTTTCAGTGAACCCAGCTTTACCCTCTCTCTGCATTGCATTGCATCAGCCATCTACACACAGAAACACTATCTACCTGGAATAGCTACTGGCTACACCTGGCAGGGACTAAATTAGATAAATCATACTATCCTTCCATTCCTTCTTTATGGTATCTCCATTTTCACCCTAAGACTGATAACAACCTTCATACAGATGCCCCTCCTTCCACCTCAACGCCATTCACTGGAGATTACAATTCTTGGTTCAGACCCAGGGTCCCCCTAGCATTTTTATCCCCCTCTCTCCAGACAATCCAAATCCTTACTGCAACACACTGTAGGACACCCTTCCAACTACACCCCCACTTCAGTGGGCATACCACCTCTAGGTGTGAACAGGACACCCTTAGGTCTGTCCTTAATCCCCTCACATTCTTTTTTCTTTAGACCACCTCTATTCTTGTCTGCCATCCACTGACCTACAGAAGCACTCCCTATCAGGTAACCCAGAGCCTAAGATCCAGAGAGGGCAACAGAAACCAAGGAACAGAATATCCGTCAACAAACACAAGACCAGATATCTACAACCTAAATTCACTTCACTTCACCCTTCAATTCAATCATTCCAACCCCAGATGCCTAGACATCAGCATAAAAACATTATTAAGAACAGCAAGAACAATGCATTTCTGCCAGGATCCAGTAATCTTACTGTATTGGACCCTGAGAAATGTAATATGACTAAAGCAAAAGACAAGCACTTCAAAATAGCAATTATGTCTATGTTCAGAGACCTTAAAAAGTACATGAATAAATCCCTTATTGAACTCAATGAAAACACAAACAAACAATAAATATGAATCAAATAATGAAAACAATTCAAGACATGAAAATGAAAATAAAATAACAAAATAAGACCCAAACTGAGACAAAATTATAAATGAAAATGTTAGTAAGTCAACCAAAATATTCTGAGATAAGCTTCACCAACAGAGTAGAAGTCATGAACAAGATTTGAGGTGTGGAAGAATAAGTACAAGAAATGAATATCTCAGCCAAAGAAAATGTTAAATCTTAAAACATCCAGGAAATCTGAGTCACCATAGAAAGACCAAATTTATAGATAATAGAAATAGAGGAAGGAGAAGAAATCCAGGTCAAAGGCACAAAAGTACTTTCAAAACAGTTCACATAACAAAATTTCTCTAACCAAAAGAAGAACATGTCTGTTGAGGTATAATAATTATACAGAACACCAAATGGACTAAACCAGAAAATAAAAAATTCCCCATGACACGTAAAAATCTAAACACTAAATGGACATAACTATTAAAGAATGTTAATACCTGCAGGAGGAAAAGACCAAGTAACATACAAAGGAAGCCCTATCAGAATAACACCCAACTTCTCAATGGAGACTCAAATTCCAAAAGGGCCTGTATTGGTGTTGTAAAACTCTAAGAGACTACCAATGCCAGAACATGTAGGTAGATGGCTTTTTCCCACCTCTCCTTCTGCTTCTCCAGTCCAATCCACCCAGTGCCATCCTTAACTCTGTAAGCAAAAACAAACAAACAAAAACAAAAACAAAACAAACAAACAAAAAAACCCTTGGTCTCCTTTTTCTCTCTCACCCTATCCTAGTAGATCACAAAGATCTTCCTTCCTCCAACCTACCTTCCCCCATATCATACCAGTAAGCCAACTGAAGACCTTAATTCACTACTCCCTCTCTGCTCCCAATCCAACCACCCCCTTGTCATATTCTTAGTGTTGCAACAGAACACCAGCTGCCCATATCTCCTATGAATCTCACAGACCCTCCCTTAATAATATCCCTCTTCCCACTAAATGCTTTATTCCAGCCTGCAACTCCATCAGGCATATCCTGCTACCCTACAGACCATTTCTGCCAGGGGAGTAGGTAAGCTGCTTGGAGATACTCCCCTCTCCTCTGTTCCTCCTAATTCAACCCCTAAGTCTTATCCCCAGAGCTATAGCAGACCTTCTGGGTGACCTCTCTCACTGCCTCCTTCCATTCCAAGGAAACAAAAAAAAGCAGATCCTGGTTGAATACTCTCTATTCCTCTCTTCTATGAAACACTTCAGACTCCTAGCCTAACCCCGTTCCCAAATTTCAGCTCCCACTATACAAAAAGACATTTCACTTGGAGTACCACGTGCCCACAACTATGAGATCAAAAGAAAATTTCCTACCAGGTAACACACAGTCATCATACTCTCCAAAGTTCCAAAGTGGGAAGAGAAAGCAAGGAGCAGAACACCCATCCAGTAAAGACAGATCCAGAAACCAGCACCTAGACCTATAGCCATCCCAACCCCAGAGGCTTAGAAGCCAGTGTAAAATCAGAAACAGCCAGGGCAACGTGGCTCCACTACAGCCCAGGTATTCTACCACAGAAGACTCTGAATATTCCAACATAACTGAAACACAAGTGAAAGACCTTGAAACTGCCTGTATGAATAACATTGATGTCCTTAAAGACATGAATAAATCCAGGAAAACAGAAACACAGTGGAATGAAATGAAAAAAAAAATTCAAGACTTAAAAATGGAAATAGTATCAGTAAGGAAAATCCAAGCTCAGGGAATTCTGAAAATGAAAATTTTAGGTGTTCAAAAAGGAACTATAGAAACAGAATAGTAGAGATGGAAGAAAGAATCTCGGGTATTGAAGATATGAGAAAATAGACACAGTTTTCAGCTTCATATGGAAACACAGACACAGCAACAAAACAAACAAGGAAATAAAACATGATAACTAAAATCATCCTGAATAATGAAGTAACTGCTGGAACTGTCACCATCCCAATTACAAAGTATACTACAGAGCTACAGTAGTAAAACCAGCATGGTATTGTCACAAAAACATATGCGCTGATCAATGGAACCAACTGGAAAACATAGACATAAATTCATATACCTATCAACACCTGACTTTTTTTCTTTTACAAAGAAGCCAGAAATACACACTAGGGGGGAAAAGACATTTTCAACAAATGGTGCCAGTCAAACTGCATGGCAGCATGTAGAAGAATGCAGATAGACCCACGCATAAAACTCTTCTCCAATGGACCAACGACCTGAACATCATATCATACATGAAATTGATACAAGAGAAAGTGGGGAAAGTAGCCTTGAACTCAAAGGCATAGGGAAGGACTTTCTGAACAGCACACCACTAGTACAGGCAATAAGATCAACAACTAATAAATGAGACCATGAAACTTCCGCATGGTAAACGACACTTTGGTATGACAGCTCTGCAGGGTTATGGAATGGGAAAAGATCTTTGTTAGTTACACATCTGATAAAGGACTGGTATGTAAACTATATAAATAACATAAAATGGACATCAATAAAACAACTTAATTAAAAATGTGGTACTGAATAAATAGAGAGTTCTCAAAACGTGAAACACAGATGACTGTGAAACACTTCCAAAAAGGTCAGCATCCTTAGGCATCGCACAAATACAAATTAAAAAAAAAAAATACAAATTATGTTACACCAGTAAGAAGGGCTGAGATCAAGAAAACAAATGAAAGTGCTGCTGGCAAGCATTTCATAAGGGAAATACTCATTTATTGCTAGTGGGATTGTGTTGTTTGAGACTTTTTGTTTGTTTGTTTGATGTAGTTGTCATTGTTGTTTGTTTCTGTACCTCACTGGTCTTTTGCTTGTATATTATGGCTTCCTATTTTGTGTTTTTCTGGTGTGTGTGTGTGTGTGTGTGTGTGTGTGTGTGTGTGTGTATGTGAGTGTGTGTGTGTGTGTGTGAGCTCTTTCTTTGTTCCTTGTCTTTTATACTTGTTCATTTGTCTTTTGATTTGCTTCTTTGTTTTTTTAAGAGAGAGAGAAAGAAGGCACAGAGTTGAAAGGCTAGGGATGTGGGGAGGATCTGAGGAGAGAAGAGGAAGGGGAAAGCACACAGAATGTATTACCAGAAAATAACTATTTTCAATAAAAAGATCAATCATCAAAAAAAAAAGAAGAAGAAGAAGAAGAAGAAGAAAAAAGAAAAAGAAGAAAGAAAAGAAAAGGGGGTTTAGAATTCAGACCTATGAAAGGTTTCTGTCTGTAGTCTGGTAACATTGCCAAAAATCCACAACAACAAATCCCAACTCTGAAAAAGAAAAAGAAAAATTCACTGGTTTTACTCTAAACAATAACAGAGGAGTATGTTTGTAATTATAGGAAATACCTTGCCCCCACCCCACCCCCAAGCCCTGGAACATAAACTTACTGAAGAAGAGTGGAAAGTCCCAGATTAAATGGGATCCCAAACCATCTCCAGGACTGGTGCTGGGTGGGCCATGTCCACTGGACTCCAGGAAAGAACAGTTTCCATCAGGCAAAGAAATAAGCATTTTGCAACCTCCTTTTTTATAGAGCAGATTCCCTGTTCTTTTCCCCTCTGGTTTTGTTTCACTTTTATGGGCTGTTTCCAATGTTCTGGTTTGAAGCAGCAAAAGGGAGAGGGGGGGGACACAGGGCAGAAAGAGGGTCTCCAAGCGCCAAGCTGGGGAGTGCCAGGACAGCTGGGCCTGAAGGCTTGTGCCCAGAGAGGGGTGTGCCTGGGAGCCTCGGAGTTCAACCTCATCTGTCTGGTTTCTTTTAAAGCTCCCAGCAAAGGTCTGAGGTTTGGCATTCTTTCCTGATGTCTTACATAAAATCAGATTATTAAGTACAGAGACAGTCAACTGTTCTCTGTCCTCTTGGATGGGTTTTAGCATCACCATAGCAACATCAATAAACAGAAAAGTAAATTAACCTCTGAACAGCAAGTGTGCTGGCTTCGCCGTCCAAGTCCCTCTTCCTTTCTGTGCTTAAACTCATTTCTACACGTACACATACATTCATAGCCAGGCATATGCACATGTACACACGTGCATACACTCATATACATACACTGTTATAGTTGTGGTTGTGTTTAGCTTGCTGTTACATCTATGAGACATTTGATGCTGTGGCAATAAGACCTTGGAGCATACAGCTTGAAACCCATCCCTCTTTTGTTTTTAAAAAAAGTACCTTTAAATACTCATCATCACCTACAACACAGAATTCAGTCCAATTACTTGGCTTGGGTCCAAGGTTCTTCAACATCACTTTCAGACTCCAAGCTCATTACTATTTCTAAATATGCCCTTAAGCTTTGTTCAAGAAGAAGTTAAATTGCCTTTGAAGATTCACTCCTGTTTGACCTTGGTATCTTGGTCCATGGCCATATAATATATATGGTCATGGTCCATATAACAAAAACAAACTTAACCACCTAAAACAAACTTAACCACCTCTGATGTGGAGTCAGTGAAAAGCATTTTTACATCAATCAATCAATAAATACATGCAATCTCTTGATTTTTTTTTTTTTGTTTTTGTTGTTGCCTGGTCACTCACTGTTCTATTGCTGTGATACAACACCATGACCAAGGCAACACTTTCAAAAGGAAGCATTTATTTGCTTACACTTTCAGAGGGTTAGTCCATTATTGTCAATGGTGGGAGCATGGCAGTAGGCAGGCAAAGTGCTGAAGAAGTAGCTGAGAGCTACATCCTGATCTACAGGCAGCAGGCAGAGGGAATGAGAGGCTGAGAAACAGAGAGACAGAGACAGAGACAGAGACAGAGAGACAAGAGACTGACCCTGATGTGAACTTCCAACCTCAAAGTCCTCACCCAGTGACAGACTTCTTCCAACAAGGCCACACCTCCCTGTCCTTCTAATCCTGCCAAAGAATTCCACACCCTGGTGATTAACCATTCAAATAAATGAGCCTATGCAGGTTGTCCTTACTCAAACCACCACACACCTATTACTCCTACTTCTCTCTTTTGATCATTCATTAATTTATTTATACATTTTATACCCCAATCTCAGATTTCCTGCCCTCCCAGTCACCCAGTCCCTCCCTCTTACATTCCCTCCTCTGAATACCCCTTGAATATCCCTCCCTTTCTACTTAGAGAAGGGAAGGCCTCTTATGGATGTCAACCTGCCTTGGTATATCAAGTTGTAGTAGTACTATGTACACCTTCTTATATTGAGGCTAGGCAAGGCAGCCCAGTTACGGGAAAGAGACTCAAAGGCAGGCAATAGATTCAGACAGTCCCTGCTCCTGCTGTTACCAGACCCACATGAAGATTAAGCTACACATCTGTTACATATTTGTAGGGGGTCTAGGTCCATCCCATGCATGTTCTCTGGTTAGTGGTTCAGTCTCAGTGAGCCCCTGTGGGCCTAGGCTGGTTGATTCTGTAGGTTTTCCTGTGGTGTCCTTGACCCCTCTGGCTCCTTCAATCCTTCTGCCCCGTCTTTCCCAAAGCCACCCAAGCTCTGCCAAATGTTTGGCTGTGGGTCTCAGCATCTGTTCCATCAGCTGCTAGGTGAAGCCTCTTTCGATGACGGTTATGCTAGGCACCTGTCTGCACATATAGCAGAATATTATTAATAGTGCCAGGAGTGGGCTCCCTCTCACGGCATGGGTCTCATGGTAGGCCAGTCATTGGTCGGCCATTCCCTCCATATGTGCTTCCTCTTTATTCCTGCACACCTTGTAGGAGGAAAAAATCATGGGTTGAAGGTTTAGTGGCTGAGTTAGTGTCCCCATCTCTCCATTGGAAGTCTTGCCTAGAAGATGGCGGTTTCAGGTTCCATATCCCCTAATGCTAGGAGGCTTAGCTAGAGTTACCCTCATAGATTCCTGGGAGTTTCCATTGTTCTAGGTTTTTAGCTCATTCCAGAAATGCTCCAAACATCACCAATTCTGGCTGTGTCTCCCAATTAGCTCTTACTCCATCCTCCCACACTTGATCCTCCCATTCCCCTCTCCATCTCTCACCCAGATTCCTCCCTCCATCCACTACCGATGCCTCATTTTATTTTCCTTTCTCAGTGAGATTCAAGCATCTTTCCTCCGGACCGCCTTGTTACTGAGCTTCTTTGGGTCTGTGTGTTGTAGCATGGTTATCTTGTACTTTATAGATAATATTTACTTATAAGTGAGTACATACAATGCTTGTCTTTCTTGTTCTGGATTATATCACTCAGGATGATCTTTTATAGTTCCATCCATTTGTCTACAAATTTCATGATGTCATTGTTTTTAATAGCTGAGTAATATTCCATTGTGTCTATGTACCACATTTTCTTTACCCATTCTTCAGTTAAGCCACATCTATGTTGTTTCCAGTTTCTGACTGTTAAAAATAAAAACGCTATGAACATAGATGAGCAAATGTCCTTGTGGTATGTTGGAGCATCTTTTGGGTATATCCCCAGGAGTTGAATAGGTGCTTCTTGAGGTAGATTTATTCCCTAGGCTTTCTATTTCCAGGATTCCCTCCATTTGTATTTTCATTATGGCTTCTATTTCCATTTTCAAGTCTTGAAAAGTTTTGTTCATTTCCCTCACCTGTTTGATTGTATTCTCCTGTACTATATTTCTTTGAGGGATTTATTCATTTCCTCTTTAAAGACCTCTATCATCTTCATAAAATTTAATTTAAGGTAGTTTTCTTGAGCTTCACCTATGGTAGGGTACCTAGAGCTTTCTATAATATGATAGCTCTGGTGGTACCATATTTCCCTGGCTCTTGTTGATTGTGTTCTTACATAGGCCTTTAGCTATCTGGTTGTCCCTGGTGCCAGCAGGCCTCTGGGGAATTCTGGCAGAGTTGTGGGCTAGAAAATGAAGCAGGGAGGAGCAGGTGCAGTTTACTGCAGTTGGGTGTGCTTTAAGGGGGTTGGTGGAGGAGAGTTCTCACCTGGTGGTTCCTTGTGATAGAAGACCTCAGGAATGTAGGCAGAGTTGTGAGCTGGAAACTGGTGGCTCAGGGAACAGGTCACAGGTAACTGATGCTTGGCTTGCCCCAGAGGGAACCAACAAGCAGGTTACTGGGGGAAGGATCTCCCCTGGTTGTCTCTGGTGCTATCAGGCCTCCCCTGGAATGATGGAAGAGCTGTGGACCAGAAATTTTCATGCACAAGGAATAAGGCACATCTCACAGAGGCTGCCTTGCCCCTAAAGCAGGGCCACTTCTCTTTTTTTATGGGATAATTTTTGCTATTTTATTGTCTCTGTGAAATTAGAGCTCATTACAGAATGCCTAATTTGATTTTTATAGCACCTCCCTGGGTGCTATACACACACACTTATGTCACAAGGGTTAAATAAAAAATATAACTTGGTGTTTTGTTCCTTATGCCTACAATTGCTCATGGACACAGGCTTGGTCCTATAACTAGCTCTGTGTAAAATGTTGGCACAGATTATGTTTCTCTCTTGACTACAGTGTTGGTTGAGTTTTGTCAATTTGACACATCTAGACATATCTGGGAAGAGAAAAATCTTAATTTAGAAAATGCTGTGGTTAGGTTGCCTGTATGCAAATCTGTGTGGCTACTTTTGTTATTGTTGTTGCTAGTGATTGACATGGGAAGGCCCAGCCCACTATGAATGGTGCAAGCTCTGCAAAAGTAATCCAGGGTGGTATACAAAAGCAAGATGAGTAAGCCACAGAGAATAAACCAGTAAGCAGCATTCCTCCGTGGGCTCTGCTTCAGTCCCTGTCTTGAGTTACTACCTCAACATGGTGCAGTGATCAGGTCTATCCTGGGAGTTGTAAGCTGAAATAAGTGCTTTTCTTCCCAGTTGCTTTATCACATCAATATAATACAGTTACTTAGTATAGCAGCTAACTTTGGGGACAATTTCTACATGACTTTCTTCAGTTTATACTATGCATGTGGACTGTTGAGGACAACTCTTGGCAGCTGTGCCATCTCTGCAAGAATTTCAAGATGAAGATTGCTCAATAGCTTTAGCCTCCTACCCATGCACCTTTTTGAGGTGCCAGAACACTAACATGGAACAATGTTAACCCTCAACCAGTGGGAACATGAACAAGGGCAAATTGCTCATCCTCTGTTCTTTAGCTGGCCATTTGGGAGACCTTCTCGCCAATTCTTAGATGTGTGGACAGAACCTGATCTCTTGTCACAGCACCTTCCCTCTGACCTTTATAATCTATCCTTATCTTTTCCTGTCTTTTCTTTGATCCTGCCTCCTCAGATCATACCCAAATAAAACTCTATAAATAGGCTCTCGTCATAACACTCTACTTCAAAAGAACTCAAAGTAAGATATTATATTTTTGTCCTTTAAGAACTTCAGTTATTTTCAGCTAATGTTATTGATAAAGCAGGATATATGTATGCAAAGGAGTAAAGTTGGGCTTTAATCTCACACTATAGGAAATAATTAACTCAAGACCAACCAAAAATCTAGATATAAGATCACAAACTATAAAACATTTGGTAGAAAACACAGTGTGAAAACTTCTGGATTTGGCCAGGATTTCCTGAAAGTTACATCAAAGACACAGAAAGTAATAGAATAAAGCACAAATAAATGGGATCGTAAGAACATTTAGAAGATGAAAGGGTCATATCATAAGAGAAAAGAGGGAAAGCAGAGAAAGAATATTTTCCAGTCACATTGAAGTCACATGGAACTAATAGTACTAATAGTTACGCTATCCGGAGAATTCTACAACTCAACTGCAAAATAATAACAGAGAAACTAACAAAACATTTTGCTTGACAGTTCCCTAAATAAATAAACAAATGACCAGAGTTCACATGAAAATAAGTTTGGGGCTCTGTGCCTGCCTGCCTCTCCTTTCCAGTTTGGAGTCCAGACCCATGTCTTCAGAACTACTCACACCAGCAGTCTACATAAAGATTGAATGGATCATACATGCTCACAACCCCATCCTCTATAGGTAAGGACCACAGAATCCCATGGACAACTTCACTAACCACTGCTGCCTGCATGAGGACCGTACATTCTGCACCTGCCTGTCCCTCTACTACAGCATGGACACAGCACTAACCTTAACTGAGCTGAGACCACATCTGATACTCTGTTTGCATATTAATACTGCATTTCCCCAAATCTGAACCATAGATCCCATCTATCTGGTCTTCAGCCTGAGAAATTGAGTGATAGTGAACAGAGATCCAAACACACATTCGATAAAGGGAAGGCTAAGTACCCAAGAAACACCACCAATGACTTAATGCCAGATGTCTAGATCCCATCAAAACCCCACAAAGAATAGGAATAACCAATACAGTATCTCTTCTTCAAAAACTAGTATGCGTATAGAAATAGAACCCCGGAAATCAACTTAAATGACACACAAAACAAGGATTTCAAAATAACAATAATAAATATGTTCAAGGAACCCAAAGAGGATGTGAATGAATGCCAGATAGCAGGCCACAAAAAAATATATAAGCAATTGAGTGGAATAATAAAAGCAATTCGAGAAAATAGAATTTAATAATAATAATAAGGATCCCTAAAGAAAAGTAGAATTGAAATAAAACTCAAAATGAAAAATTCAGAAAGTCGAATACAAAGCTCCAGGGAAAACCTCGGCTATAGATTGGATCACATGGCAGAGCGAATGTCAGGTCTTGAAGCAATTGTGGAGGAATTGGATCAATCAACCAAAGCAAATATTAAATTAAAAGAAACCCATAGCCAGATATCCATGGATTCTGAGACAGAGTAAAAGACCAATCTATGAATCATAGGAGTAGAAGAAGAGGCTCAGTTCAAAGGCATAGAGGGCATTTTCAATAAAATAGTAGAAGAGAACGTCCATAATCTACGTAGAGAGATTCCCCATAAAGGTATGAGCTGCATAGAAAGCATCCAATATATAAAAGCAGATACTAAACTCCCTATCCCATTTAACAGTGAAAACATTTAATGGCAAAAAATCGTTAAAACAACCAGTAACAAATGTTGGCGAGGATGTGAGGAAAGGGGAACCCACATTTACTATTGGTGGAATTGCAAACTTGTCTCACCACTTGGAAAATCAGTATGTCGAACCCTCGAAAAGCTAAAATAAATCTACCATAGGACCCAACTACACTACTCCTCAAAATCTGCCCAAAGGGCTTGACATCCTACACCACAGGTACTTGGTCAGCCATGTTCATTGCCGCTCTATTCACTATAGCTGGAAATGAAAACAACCTAAGTATCCTTCAACCAAAGAATAGATGATGGAAATATGGTACATATGTACTGTAGAATACTATTTAACTACAAAAGTGAAGTAATAAAATTTGCGGGTAAGTGGATGGAACTGGAGGAGATTAAATTGAGTGAGGTTTCTGCTCATCTGCAGTTTCTAGCTTCAAATCTTCAAATGTGAATATATAAGTATATAATGTGAAGTAACTGCACAAACGAGGAAAAGTGAACCATAGAAGAGAGGAACAATAGGGAGGGGAATAACCATAGACGAGTAATTTTAAAAGGCAGTTTTGTTTTATTTTATTTTATTTTTATTACCAAAAAGGTAAGCTTAGGGCTAAATCTTAATTTCTATAAGGGAAAAATGAGGGCAGAATAAAGTACAGTTTCCCAACAGCCTGAGTCACTAAGTTAGCATTATAGTAACATCTGGATTTGCTTTGGACTCCTGGAGAAAAAAAAATCCTTGAATTAAAACCCTTGAATTCACTGAGGAACTCTGAGGTTGAGAGAGCAGGCAGAGCAGTTCAATAGGAGTCCTGGGTGAGTTTCACATACAAACCATGTATCTCTGTGTCTAAGATCAGATATAATTCTTCCAGGCCCAGGGCCTTCTCCAGCAGCCAAATCCCACCATGCATACGTCTAAGGATAAGCAAGTCTCTAAACTTGGGTTCCACATCCTGAAAATGACAATGTATGACCTTTGTACAAAGATTGTATCTGTGGCCTTTGCCTCATTTCTGGAATACTCCAAAGGTCTATAAAGTCTTAACTGGGATATTTGACATTCTGCATGACAGACTGAAAGTCTTAAGAGAATTCACGTACCCCGGAGCAAAGCATTGGTTAAGTTAATGACAGTCAGATAATGATAGACTAACAGCTTAAAGTAGAACTTTGGAACAAATTTACAATAAATGCCAAGAAACAAATGGTGGAAAAATCAAGTTGAAGGGCAGATTCATTAGTTAGAGGTCACTTGAATTCTTACTGAATAAAAGGATTCATATAGTGAACATCCGAATATGCAATATACTTTTTCTGTATCCAAAAATAAAGGTTTGGATGTATATGGATTTTAAGATACTATATGAGTATTTATTTATCTATCTATTTATTTATTTATTTATTTATTTATTTATTTATTTATTTATTTTATTTAGGTTTTTCTCAAGACAGGATTGCTGGATGTAGTCCTCACTGTCCTGGATCTTGTTCTGCAGAACAGGCAGGTCTCAACCTCACAGATATCCCAGCTATCTGCCTGCACCTGCCTCCCAAGTACCCTTTCCACTTACAGAGCAAGCAGCTTTGTTCCAAAGTCTTTTCCTAAGGATTTTATATTCAGTAGCTCATTTAAGAAAGCAAGAAAGCCGGGGTTGTTGTTATTGTCCTTGTGACCATGTCTTTCTAGCTGAGGCAAAGAGGGGCTCTGTATCTCCATCAGCGTCACCCTTCAGTGAAGTGTCAGGATCACTGTAGTACTTACAGCATCACTTCCCCTCTCTCACCAACATTTAACTTCTTAACTAATTACCCAGAAAAAGAAAAGCATAGGCTTATTCCTACTGTCTTTCTTCGGGGTGGGGATGGGACAGATGGTGCGTTCCTGAGAATTAAAGGTAGGGGCTTATCATGCTTGAGAAGCAAATGATCTCCAACGGCTCTATGCCCCAGCTCCTCTCTTTACCACAAAGAAACTATGCTGGCTGGTTGTTGTCAACTTGAGACAAACCGAGATATATCTGAGAAGAGAAAATCTCAGTTGAGAAAATATCTCCATGAGACTGGTCTGTAGGCAAGTCTGTAGGGTATTTTCTTAATTAATGATTGACATGGGAAGGCCCAGGTCACTGTAGGTGGTATTTCCCTTGGGCAGATGGCCCTGAATGGTGTAAGAAAACAGGCTGAACAATGCATGGAGAACAAGCCAGTAGGTAGGATTCCTGCATGGCTTCTGCTTCAGTACTCTTGTGAGGTTTTATGGTCTTAGTTAGGGTTTCCATTGCTGTGAAGAGACACCACAACCAAGGCAACTCTTATAAAGTGTAATATTTAATTGGGGATGGCTTCCAGGTCTTGAGGTTTGGTCCATTATCATCATGGCAGGAAGCACAGCAGTGTCCAGGCAGGCTTGTCATGGGAGTAGCTGAGAGTTCTGCATTTTCATCTAAAGGCCACTAAGAGAAGACTGTCTTCAAGGCAGCCAGGAGGAGGGTTTCATTGCCCACCCCCTCAGAAACACATTTCCTCTAACAAGGCCACATCTATTACAATGAGAATACACCTCCTAATAATATCATCCCTGAAGACCAAACAGTCAAACATCTGGGTCCATCAGAGCCAAACCTATTCAAACCACCACAGGTACGCACCAGAGAAGACCACTTGGACATGAGTTCATATCAATAATATCTACCAGTGTACTTGTTTAAGCCAACAGAACGTTGTTATTAGCTGGCCAGAAACTATGCTGGGTGTTTAGGACACAGTGCAGTCCTGAGCCTTTCTCAGATTTATCTTTCAAGCCCAAAACCACATCCTGGGTTGATACACCTCAGTTGACAAGAACAGAGATCCAGAAGCAGAACCACAGAAGCCAAAAAGCAAGGTTAGTTCATTTAAGGACTTTGCCAGAACTATGAAGTTTGAGTTAGATCTATGTTCTCATTTTGGCATGTTTTTCTTCTTACATAATGGGCTCCAAGGCCTGAGTGGTACCTCCCTTCACGGTATCTGGGAGCATATAAGATCTGGGAGCCTGTTTCAGTGCCTCCCTCTAAGTTTCTGCCCTGACTTCTTACCCTGACTTCTCTCATTGATAGAATGTGACCTGAAAGTGTAAAATGAAATAGACCACTTCTGCCCAAGATGCTCCTGGTAATATATAATTAATCACAGCAAGAAAAGCTCTGAGATATATACTACTCAGACTCTCTATGTCTCCTTTAATGAGGAATCTTTCCCAGATAGGAGTCTGAGTACTGATGCAACATTTGCATACATTATATTAATTTCCATTTGCACACTTATTTTCACAAACACATCCTTTAAAAAATCCTCAAATTGAGACCTGGAAGACAGGCCAACCATCCAAACCCAGATTCAGTGCTTTGAATCAGTCTACCATATATACCAGTTGCTAGAGTGTGTGGAGGAGCTGGTCCTGCAGAAATAGATTTCACTACTGTATAAGGCTAATATTAAACCCACCAGCAGGCCCCCAGGATGAAGCCACTGTGGTTGCAGTCTGTCTTAGTCAGGGTTTCTATTCCTGCACAAACATCATGACCAAGAAGCAAGTTGGGGAGGAAAGGGTTTATTCAGCTTACTTCCACATTGCTGTTGATCACCAAAGGAAGTCAGGACTGGAACTCAGGCAGGTCAGGAAGCAGGAGCTGATGCAGAGGCCATGGAGGGATGTTCCTTACTGGCTTGCTTCCCCTGGCTTGTTCAGTCTGCTCTCTTATAGAACCCAAGACTTCCAACCCAGGGATGGCACCACCCACAAGGGGCCCTACTCCCTTGATCACTAATTGAGAAAATTCCCCACAGCTGGATCTCATGGAGGCACTTTCCCAACTGAAGCTCCCTTCTCTGTGATAACTCCAGCCTGTGTCAAGTTGACACACAAAACCAGCTAGTACACAGTCCAAGCTGCTTGCCCTGCTGGATGACAGAAAGCATGGGGCAGTGGTACTACCTGGAGTCTACAAGCATAAAGGTTGAGCCTGGTGAGTCTCAGGGTGGCAGACATAGACAACAGGGAGTTGTGTGGCAGCTTGGAGCCCACATAAAAACTGCCCCTAGGTGTCCTTTCTAGCCACAGGTTATCCTGATTCTGGGCAACAGCAGAATAGCTGAGATGAGTCTCAGCGATGGTCCAGTATGTTTCAGAAACTAAAACACTTGAACCAGACCAATGACTTGTTGTAATGAATATTTGCATGTAAAGTTGTTTAGACAAAAGAAAAGTATACTGTGTGGTACACTGAAAGTTTCCCATGCAACTTTGATGAATGAATATGAGATGAAGAGATGGGAAAGATGGAGGAACCGAGTGACAGACAAGAGAGGTAGCGATAGGTATCAGAGAGGGCTTTGGTGTCCTTGCTGAGTAGGGTGACAGGGTTATGTGCAGCAGCCTGAAGCTTGCATACAACTCAGTCCCTGAGCATGCTACACAGCTGCATGATTATTCTGGTTCTTAGCAATAGGATGCCCAAGATGAAGAATGGTTAGTTTTCTGGAATGGACCTAGTTGAAAGAACTTTATGGTCAATGCTGCCTCTGTAAGTCACTGATAACTTTGGTCCACTGCCCAGGGGCATGTTGAAGCTGTAGGTTCATGTGGATGTCCATGGTTGTACAGCAGCCAGGAGCCATGTTGATGTCCCTGGCCAGACAAATGTCTGTGCTCTATGCTGCAGCCTGAAGCCAAGTTGATATCTGTGAGCTATGCTGTCACCAGGGGCCATATTGATATGAGTGGCCCATGCTGCCACCTAAGGCCAATGGCAATGTCCAGGTTCATGCTGCTGCCAAGGGCGATGTCTGGGTGTGTGGTTCTACTGCCTATGTTACCACCGAATGCTATGCAAATGTCAATGGTCTGTACTGCAGTCTGAATCCATGGTGATGTCGATGGGCTGTGCTACCACTGAGGGCCATGTCGGTGCCTGTGGCCTAGACTGCTACCTGTGGCCATGTCGATGACCCTGGCTTATGCTGCATCTGAGGGCTATGATGGCATCTATGTCCCATGCAGCGGCAGAGGGTCAAGTTTTTGTCTGTGGTCTATAGTGCCACCATACACTGAAATTTGTGGTACGTGTCTAAGCCCAGAGATCATGTGGATGTCTGTGGTTTGTGCAGTTGCCAAAAACCAAATATAAGCATGGTCCCTACTCCTTCTGACTGTAAATGGCAAAGAAGCTACTTTTGCCATAGTTTTGATGACTGCAGACTCAGGGCAGAGAGACAAAGATGTCTTCTGTGACAACCCCTAGCCTCACCTCTGCCCTCCCCCAAAAGCAACAGCCAAGATAAGCATATTAAAGTGTAGCTGTCATAGCAGGGTACGAGTTGAGAAGGACTTATTTTCTTTAAGAGGCTGGCCACCAGTGAATTTATAGGAAACATAAATTGGACTCCTTTTTTTTCTTTTTCTTGTTCTTTCTTTTGGAGGGAATCATAAAAGTGGAGGTATCGCCCTCGGAGAGTTGGGAAGTGAGGGCACTCAGGATTCATGATGTGAAATTCCCAAGTATTTAATAGAAATATTATTAAAAAACTAAAATGTTCAAATTATCATCACTGAGGGTAAAAAAAACATTTAAATGGGACAATTTAAATGAGCAGAGGGTTATTTTGGCTCATTGATCAGTCCCAGGCTTTAGTTCCTAGGCTGCTAGCCTGAGGAGAGACAATATTATAATGGCAAAGGGTGTGGCAGAGGAGGCTATGGTCAGCATGGGTCAGGAAGGAAACAGAGGGAGGAAGCGACCTAAGATAAGCTATGCAAGCTAAAACCATGCCCTTGATGACTTACCTCCTCCAGTGAGTCTTCAGCGAATAGTCCGTCCACCAGAATTCAGCTTGAGATTAATCCACTGATGAGTTAGCACCTCATGATCCAAACACCTTTCAATACTGGCATCACCTGGGCACCAAACCATTATACATGTTTCCCTCACCCTTATAACAGGTCAATTCCATTATCTCCAAGTTGAGAATAACGTACTCTGCACTTGCCTGTACTTCATTACTTTGCATTTAATAGTCTAAGAAATAATAACTAAAGAAATCACAGCAAGTGCATAATCCAGAACACCGGAGAGTTTTCATCAGCCACCACCTGACAGTTAAGATGGGTATAAGATTAACTGTGTGAAAATTTAACTGAAACACATTATGCTGCTTATCAAAGATAAGATACTGTTTCCAAAGAGAAACAGTACTCTATGGGAAAATGTCAGTTTTGTCTCATAATCTTCTTGGTTAGTTCAGCCAGTCTTTTCTGAAAAGAAAATAAAAGTGGGCCAAGTAACAACCAGTGAAGAGTGTTGTGGAATGTCATATTTAGCAACTCCCCCAATAAACATGGATGTGCATGTGTGTGTGCACACTCATGTGCGGGCACACACACCAATTGGGTGCAGACACAGACAAACATACATAAAAAAGACACACACAGACATACATGCATACACACACACAGAGACATATACAAACAAGCAGACACACACACACACACACACACACACACACACACACACAGAAGCCTGATAATCACTATAGTGATTACAGACAATGAACAAAGTTCAGGTTCCTGTTCAGAATCCCTTTACACCATAACCTTTTTGAAATCTCATTTCCCCCATTTGTGAAATCACATCCTCCCAATTTTATTTCTCACAGGAAACAGCTGCAGACTATCAATTTTTTATTGAGTACTGTGAACATGACAGCATTATAAATAGAAAGAAATATTAATACAAACTAATGCAAGCTAATACACTGGCACTTTTGATTCAGGTAGGCAGGTTTCCTTCCCAGTATTTTCTCTTTTGATCAATAAGAACCTCAGCCTCCTCCTCTTCCTCCTGCCCTGGTCCAATTGCAATGTAAGCCATGAGTTACCAACTTCAAAGGAACACTCTTTGTTCTGTGAATAAACCAAAATGTTCACTGAATATGAGGATGAAGGAAATTGCTTCTATTTCAGTTATTTGCTCATAAGTGGCCTAGTTTGTTGAAGAAAGGAGCTGCATGCTGCCTGAGGACTACCAGCCACTTGGCAGACCCATGTCTTCTTCTGGACCCACAGTCAGAACACATTTCCATCCTGCAATTTGCTCAGTTAGTTCATCTAGACCCTTCAGCTGCCGGGTGCCATGTTCTCACTCTTGTCCTTGACTTGATGATAAAAAACACAGGCAGTGCAGAAAGTGCATGAAGAAGCCAGAAGAACTGTGGAATGAAGGGGCATTCTTGTCCTCACCACTCCTTTAGGAGAATGGTCATCAGTCACACCAATTAGGAATTCCTAGTAGGGGTTGGATGTAAGCAGCAAATGCAACCTTTTGTATTTGGGCAACTATGTGTTTTGTGGTTTCTGTGTTACAAAAACTGTTTTTGTTTGATTTATGCAGGTTTTCTTCCACCTGGAAGGCAAAAAATGATTAGGTCAGCTAAATACCATGATTATTAATTTTAGTTGAGAAATCAGAGGCTCCACAATAACAACAAAACACAAAATTGTTTTGTATATTTAAAAATCCAAAGACTGGAGTCATGTAATGTCCTGAAGAAGCTTTTAAATACAAACTTTGATATCTATCTATCTATCTATCTATCTATCTATCTATCTATCTATCTATCTATCTATCATCTATCTACATGCATGTACAAATACATACACACACATATTAATATTGTAAAAGTAACTTTTACTCACCTGATTAATTGTTCTCTGTCAAATCTTTCTCTGATTCATCACTTTGTCTGCCACTCAATTAAACATCACTTTTAAACATGGCTGCTTCCTTCTATAAACTAACTTTACCTATATTGTGATTAAAAGTGTATACTAAGGGCTTGTCTGCATTCCAGCCAGAGGGGTTAAAGGTATATATCCCTGCCAGATCACACAGGCTTAGTGGGGACTAAAATTCCTCCATATATGTATATGTGTGTGTGTGTGTTTGTATGTGCATATTTGTGTTGTGCATATGTGTGTGTATGTATGTATAAGAGGTATTAAATAAGAACACACAAGAGAAGATAAAATGGAAAAGACCACATGAGAGAATGTACAGAGAAATCAGTATTGGCAATGGCACTATGACAGCTTGGCAGTAGGATTCTAGGTATCTGAATGTCACATCCTGATTTCAATGCCACTCACTTTCTCAGTATGAGGAGCACTTATGCAGTCCTACACAAATCATTGCCCATAACAGGATGGTAAATTGTACAGTACGTGCTGATCTGCAGCAAGGCAGTCTTCTTTAACACTGGCTCTGATAAGACTGTCTCCTACTTAAATAATATTAACCAGCTAATGAGTGGCTTTGGTCATTACGTTATTTCTCTAACTACCTCTGTAAAAAGAGAATGTCTTTGTTAGTTTTTGTCAACCCGACAATGGCTGTCTCATTATGGAAAGCCCAGGAATCCCGTAAGTCTTCAGTCCATAAGACAGATTGTCTCTTAATCCCAATCTAGTACCAGAGCCCAAAGATTTCTGCAGAGCTGCTAGAATCCCAACACAGTTGAATTTAATGCCAGCTACAGCATAGGATAGATGAACTTGCTAGCAAGAGGAAGGGGAAGCAGGCCAAGAGCAAACACATCTTTCTTCCACATTCTGTTTGTTGGCTGCCACCAGCAAGTGGGGCCTGGATTTAGGATGGGTGCTCCTTCTTCAAGTAATCTGATTAAGAAAATTCCTTGGAGGCTGGGTGTTCATGCCTTTGATTCTAGCACTTGAGTGGCAAAAGAGGCAGGTGGATCTCTGTGAGTTCAAGGCTAGCCTGGTCCTCATAGCAGTTCTAGGTTAGCTAGGACTACATGGAGGGATCCTAAGAGAGAAAAAAGCTGGGGAAAGGTAATCTTTCTTTCACAAATATTCCCAGTTGCTTAGGTTTAAGTCGATTCCAGTTGTAATAAAGTTGAAAACTAGGAATAGTCATCATATCAACCACTTGAAAAACTGGATAGATTTTGTATATTAGTATAGTATTCAAGCTATAAAAACCTGTAGCTGAGATATTTCTAGACATATGCATGTATACACAACAGGAAATTATGCATTTGACTACTAAAACACCTTACAAGTAAGTTTATTACAACATTGATTTTAATAGCCCCAATTGAAAACAACTAGAATGTATAAGTAAATAAATGAAAAAAGTAGATGGTAGACCAATTCTATTACATGGCTAAATCTACGCAATACAATACCATACAGTAGACAAGGTGGCACATGTCTTGAATCCCAGCACCTGGAAGGCAGAGGCAGGTAGATCTCTGTGTGTCTGAGGCCAGCCTGCTCCTCAGGTCAGCTAGGGCTCTGTAACACAGAGAAACCCTGTCTTGAAAAACCAAACCAAACTGAAAAATGAAGTCCTTGAACAAAATCATATAACAATAAAAAATGAATAATGCAGTTCTGATATGTACAAAGTGAATAAACTTCACAACAGTAATATTGAGAGAAAAAAAAAGGTGTGAAATATCAGATACTGTATGTCTCATCTGTGAACAATGAGCATATTCCAGAAGTTGAGATGTACATATTGTATTACTTCAAGGTTGTAATAACTCTGTAATTACAACCAGGAATAATAATTGAGAAGAGATATGGCTAAGAATTTTAGTAACATTCCATTTGCCTCTGGGCAGTGTATATATTTTTAATTTCTGTCCTTTAATGCATCAATATAAAGTCATTGTTTTAATAAAGAAAACTTGACAAATCTAGATTCAGTGTTCACCTTTACTACCCAATATGGTATTTGCTCTCTGCTCTTAAGATTACAAATATTTGTCTTCATACTTATTCAGTTATAAATAATAGAAATATTCTGGTCTGACAACAAAATGACATGTAAAAGTGACTTTTTTTAACTACTATATTTATACATTTTTTTAATACTGTGGTGTGTCTTTTTTTATTAGATGTTTTCCTTATTTACATGTCATACAATATCTCCTTTCCCAGGTTCCCCTCCAAAAGAAAAATAAGAAAAAATAATAAAATAAAATAAAATAAAATAAAATGAAAACTACAACAACAACAAAAAACCAAACCCCTGTTCCCTCCTTCCTCCCCCTTACTCAATACCCAATTGCTCTTCTGCTTCCTGGCCCAGGCATTTCCCTACACTGGTGCATAGAACCTTCACAGGGCCAAGGGCCTCTGCTCTCATTGATGATGGACTTGGCCATTCTCTGCTATACATATGCTGCTGGAGCCATTAGTCCCACCATGTGTACTCTTTGGTTGGTGGTTTCGTCCCTGGGACCTCTGAGAATACGAGGTAGTTCAGATTGTTGTTCATCCTAAGGGGCTACAAGCCCTTCAGCTCCTTGGATTCTTTCTCTAGCTCCTTCATTGGGGAGCCTGTACTCAGTCCAATGGATGGCTGTGAGCCTCTACTTCTATATTAGTCGGGTATTGTCAGAGCCTCTCAGGAGACAGCTATATCAGGCTCCTGTCATCCAGCACTTGCTGGCATCCACAATAGTGTCTGGATTTGATGATTGAATATGGGAAGGACTCCCAAGTGGAGCAGTCTCTGAATTCTCCTTCCTTCAGTTTTGGCTCCACAGTTAGTCTCTACAACTCTTTCCATGGGTATTTTGTTCCCCCTTTTAAGAAGGAATGAAATATCCACACTTTGGTCTTCCTTCTTCTTGAGTTTCTTGTGGTTTGTGAATTGTACTTTGTGTATTCTGATCTTCTGGGCTAATATCCACTTATCAGAGAATTCATACCATGTGTGTTCTTGTGTGTTCTTTTGTGATTGGGTTACCTCACTCAGGATGATATTCTCCAGATCCATCCATTTCCCCCAAGAATTTCATAAATTCATTGTTTTTAATAGCTGAGTAGTACTCCATTGTGTAGATGTACCACATTTTCTGTATCCATTCCTCTGTTGAGGGACAAACATCTGGGTTGTTTCCAGTTTTTGGCTATTATAAATAAGGCTGCTATGAACATAGTGAAGCATGTGTCCTTATTACATGTTG
>NW_022196895.1:39505019-39512578 GCF_008632895.1 Mastomys coucha | reverse complement strand
GCCCAGGAGTGGTATAGCTGGGTCCTCTGGTAGTACTATGTCCAATTTCCGGAGAAACTGCCAAACTGATTGTGGTTGTACCAGCTTGCAATCCCACTAGCAGTGAAGGAGTGTTCCTCTTTTTCCACAACCTCGCCAGTATCTGCTGTCATCTGAGTTTTTTATCCTAGCCGTTCTGACTGGTGTGAGGTAGAATCTCAGGGTTGTTTTGATTTGCATTTCTCTGATGACTAAGGAAGTTGAACATTTCTTTAAGTGCTTCTTAGCCATTCGGTATTCTTCAGATGAGAATTCTTTGTTTAGCTCTGTACCCCATTTTTAATAGGGATATTTAGTTCTCTGGAGTCTAACTTCTTGAGTTCTTTGTATATGTTGGATATTAGCCCTCTATCAGATATTGGATTGATAAAGATCTTTTCCTAATTTGTTGGTTGCTGTTTTGTCCTGTTGACAGTGTCTTTTGCCTTACAGAAGCTTTGTAATTTTATGAGGTCCCATTTGTCAATTTTTGATCTTAGAGCATAAGCCATTGGTATTCTGTTCAGGAAAATTTCCCCTCTGACTATGTGCTCGAGGCACTTCCCCACTGTCTTTTCTGTTAGTTTGAGTGTATCTGGTTTTATGTGGAGGTCCTTGATCCACTTGGACTTGAGCTTTGTCACCATTTGTTGAAAATGCTGTCTTTTTTCCACTGGATGGTTTTACCTCCTTTGTCAAAGGTCAAGTGGCCATAGGTTTGTGGGTTCATATCTGGGTCTTCAGTTCTATTCCACTGATCTACCTGCCTGTCACTGTACCAATACCATGCAGTTTTTATCACAATTGCTCTGTAGTACAGCTTAAGATCAGGGATGGTGATTCCCCCAGAGGTTCTTTTATTGTTGAGAATAGTTTTTGCTATCCTGGGTTTTTTGTTATTCCAGATGAAATTGCAAATTGCTCTTTCGAAGTCTGTGAAGAATTGAGTTGGAATTTTGATGGGGATTGCCTTGAATCTGTAGATTGCTTTCGGCAAGATGGCCATTTTTACTATATTAATCCTGCCAGTCCACAAGCATGAGAGAGCTATCCATCTTCTGAGATCTTCTTCAATTTCCTTCTTCAGATACTTGAAGTTCTCATCAAACAGATCTTTTACTTGCTTTGTTAGAGTCACATCAAGGTATTTTATATTATTTGTGACTATTGTGAAAGATGTTGTTTCCCTAATTTCTTTCTCAGCCTGTTTATCCTTTGTGTAGAGGAAGGCCTCTGATTTGCTTGAGTTAATTTTATATCGAGCTATGTTGCTGAAGTTGTTTATCAGGTTTAGGAGCTCTCTGGTAGAATTTGTGGGGTCACTTAAGTATACTATCATATTGTCAGCAAATAATGATAATTTGACTTCCTTTCCAATTCATATCCCTTTGATCTCCTTTTGTTGTCTAATTGCTCTGGCTAGGACTTCTTGTACAATATTGAATAGGTAGGGAGAGAGTGGGCAGCCTTGTCTAGTCCCTGATTTTAGTGGGATTGCTTCAAGTTTCTCTCCATTTAGTTTGATGTTGGCTACTGGTTTGCTGTATATTGTTTTTACTATGTTTAAGTATGGACCTTGAATTCCTGATCATTCCAAGACTTTTATCATGAAGGGATGTTGGATTTTGTCAAATGCTTTCTCAGCATCTAGTGAGATGATCATATGGTTTTTTTCCTTTGAGTTTGTTTATATAGTGAATTTCTTTGATGGATTTCTGAATATTGAACCATCCCTGCATCCCTGGTATGAAGCCTATTTGATCATGGTGGATGATCATTTTGATGTGTTCTTGGATTCAGTTTGCAAGAATTTTATTGAGTATTTTTACTCGATATTCATAAAGGAAATTGGTCTGAAGTTTTCTTTCTTTATTAGGTCTTTGTGTGGTTTAGGTATAAGAGTAATTGTGACTTCATAGAACGAATTGGGTAGAGTACCTTCTGTTTCTATTTTGTGCAATAGTTTGAGGAGTATTGGTATTAGGTCTTCTTTGAAGGTCTGATAAAACTTTGTACTAAATCCATTAGGTCCTGGGCTTTTTTTGGTTGGAAGAATATTAATGACTGTTTCTATTTCATTAGCAGATATGGGACTGTTTAGATTGTTTATCTGATCTTGATTTAACTTTCGTACCTGGTATCTGTCTAGAGAATTGTCCATTTCATCCAGGTTTTCCAGTGTTGTTGAGTATAGGTTTTTATAGTAGGACCTCCTGATTTTTTGGATTTCCTTGGTGTCTGTTGTTATGTCTCCCTTTTCATTTCTGACCTTGTTAATTAGGATAATGTCTCTGTGCCCTCTAGTTAGTCTGGCTAAGGGTTTATCTATTTTCTTGATTTTCTCAAAGAACCAACTCCTGGTTTGGTTGATTCTTTGTATAGTTCTTTTGGTTTCTACTTGGTTGATTTCAGCCCTGAGTTTGATTATTTCCTGCCTTTGACTCCTCTTGGGTGAATTTGCTTCCTGTTGTTCTAGAGCTTTCAGATGTCCTGTCAAATTGTTGGTGTATGCTCTCTTTTTGGAGGCACTTAAAGTTATTAGTTTTCCTCTTAGGACTGCTTTCATTGTGTCCCATATGTTTGGGTATGTTGTGGCTTCATTTTCGTTAAACTCTAGAAAGTCTTTAATTTCTTTCTTTATTTCTTCTTTGACCAAGTTATCATTGAGTAGAGTGTTGTTAAGCTTTCACATGAACATGGGCATTCTATTGTTTATGTTGTTATTGAGGAGCAGCCTTAGTCCATGGTGATCTGATAGGATGCAAGGAATTATTTCAATCTTCTTGTGTCTGTTGAGGCCTGATTTGTGACCAATTATATGGTCAGTTTTGGAGAAGGTAACATGAGGTGCTGAGAAGAAGGTATATCCTTTTGTTTTAGGATAAAAAGTTCTATAGATATCTGTTAAATCCATCAGTTTCATAGTTTCTGTTAGTCTCAATGTGTCTTTGTTTAGTTTCTGTTTCCATGACCTGTCCATTGCAGAGAGTGGGGTGTTGAAATCTCCCACTATTATTTTATATGGTGCAATGTGTGCTTTGAGCTTTAGTAAAGTTTCTTTTATGAATGTAGATGCCCTTGTATTTGGAGCATAGAGGTTCAGAATTGAAAGTTCATCTTGGTCGACCATACCTTTGATGAGTGTGAAGTGTCCCTCCTTATCTTTTTTGATCACTTTAGGGTGAAAGTTGATTTTATTTGATATTAGAATGGCTACTCCAGCTTTTTGCTTGGGACCATTGGCTTCAAAAATTGTTTTCCAGCCTTTTATTCTGAGGCAGTGTTTGTCTTTGTCACTATATGCAACAAAATGTTGGGTCCTGTTTATGTACCTAGTCTGATAGTCTATGTCTTTTTATTGGGGAATTGGATCCATTGACATTAATAGATATTAAGGAAAAGTAATTGTTGCTTCCTGTTATTTTTGTTGTTAGAGTTATAATTATGTTCATGTGTCTATCTTCTTTTAGTTTTTTTGGAAGATTACTTTTTTGCTTTTTCTAGCATGTAGTTTTCCTCCTTGTGTTGAAGTTTTCCATTTACTACCCTTTGAAGGGCTGGATTTGTGGAAATATATTGTGTAAATTTGGTTTTGTCATGGAATACTTTGGTTTCTCCTTCTATGGTAATTGAGATTTTTGCTGGGTATAGTAGCCAGGGCTGGCATTTGTGTTCTCTTAGGGTCTATATGACATCAACCCAGGATCTTCTGGCTTTCATAGTCTCTGGCGAGAAGTATGGTGTAATTCTGATAGGCCTGACTTTATATGTTACTTGACTTTTTTCCCACACTGCCTTTAATATTCTTTCTTTGTTTTGTGCATTTGGTGTTTTGACTGTTATGTGATGGGAGGAATTTCTTTTCTGGTCCAATCTATTTGGAGTTCTGTAGGCTTCTTTTATGTTCATGGGCATCTCTTTCTTTAGGTTAGGGAAGGTTTTTTTCTATAATTTTGTTGAAGATATGTACTGGCCCTTTAAGTTGGAGATCTTCACTCTCTTCTATGCCTATTATCCTTAGGTTTGGCCTAATTGTGTCCTGGATTTCCTGGATGTTTTGGGTTAGGAACTTTTTGCATTTTGTGTTTTCTTTGACTATGGTATCAATGCTTTCTATGGTATTTTCTGTACCTGAGATTCTCTCTTCTGTCTCTAGTATTGTGTTGGTGATGCTTGCATCTATGGTTCTTGACTTCTTTCCTAGGATTTTTATCTCCAGAGTTGTCTCTCTTTGTGATTACTTAACTGTTTCTACTTCCATTTTTAGGTCCTGGATGGTTTTGTTCAATTCTTTCACCTGTTTGGTTGTGCTGTCCTGTAATTCTTTAAGGGATTTTTGTGTTTCCTCTTTAAGGGTTTGTACCTGTTTACCTGTGTTCTCCTGTATTTCTTTAAGGGATTTATTCATGCTCTGCTTAAATTCCTCTATCACCATCATGAGATATGATGTTAGATCCATATCATGCTTTTCTGGTGTTTTGGGATATCCAGGAGTTTCTGTGGTGGGAATACTAGATTCTGATGAAGCCAAGTAGTCTTGGTTTCTATTGGTAAGTTTCTTGGATTTGCCTTTCACCATCTGTTGATCTCTGGTGTTAGATGTTCTTGCTGTCTCTGGCAGGAGCCTGTTCATCCTGTAGGTCTGTAAGCCTGTGTCAGCACTTCTGGGAGATCAGTTCTCCTCTGGGGAGACCTGTGTGCAGAGGGTTGTGGATCAGTCATCCCTCCTGAGTCCTGGGGTCAGAACAAACCCTGGAGATAGGCTCTCCACTTGCAAGAAAGGTGCAGAGAGGGGATCTGCTGTCCCTCCTAGGTATAGAGAGAGGTACAAAGGCACTGTCTGCCCTGCTACTTCTGAGACCTGTGCCTTGTGGCTGGTTCCACCTTAGAAAGTCACTGGAGAGAAATCTCACCTGAGTCTCTGGGTTCGAGCACTCCCTGGAGGCAATCTCTCTACTTGTGCTTTCGGGGAAGGGGCAGAGAGGGCAGTGGATCTGCAGTCCCTCCTAGGTGTAGAGGAAGGTAGAAAGGATCCTGCACTGGCTGCCCTGCCACTTCTGAGGCCTGTGCCTCCCGGCTGATCCAGCCTTAGAAGTGACTTTTTTTTTAAGCAGTCACACAACTAAACCACATACCACTGCTGCCTTTACTGAACCCCAAAATTCCACTCACCTTTTCTTTCACCTTAAACTAAAAAGATGTCTATTTCCACAGTTCTCTATCACATTTCCATTGCTCTGAAAGTAGGAATTTTCCATTCTCTGAAAAGTGAGAATTTCATTTCATTTCCTTTTTAATGATCTATTTTATATTAATAGTATAGATACATTTTTAGGTAAGTTTGATATCACTGTGATAGAATATCTCATACAAACAACTAACTGGAATAAAGATTGTTTTAAGACCAGAGTTTGGGAGACTTTCAGCCCATAGTAATAGGGAAGATGTTCTTCGCCTCTTGTTCAAAATTTGCAACTTCTTCATGGAGTGGTAAAAGGAAAGCGGTTTGCTAGATCAGAACCAAAGGTAGGCATATGCTTCAAAGGCTCCTACTACCCTATACCTTCTACCTAGGACTCATGTCCCAAAAGATCCATCATTTCCAAAACAGTGACACTAGCTGGTGAGCAGATATGTAAACACAGAGGCCTAAGGGGGGGGGGGGCGGCATTCAACCTATAACACGTGTAGATAATTAGGTGTTTACAAAGATGATTAAAATTTAGGAGTAAGTATGTAGGAAAGATTTAAGGCAGTCTCCCTGTCATCACTATGCTTGGTTATGCTATTTGTCTCTCCCCAAAGTATTTAATTATAAATAACCAGAATATTCATCACAAAATCCTCATATCTATCGTGGCTCGTAAGTCAGGCTCTTTGGTTTTCCCTGTATTTCTTTTTTTTTTTTTTTTATCTTCTATCCCACACATCAGGTGAAATTTCATTAAGCCAGAAATTAAGTATTTCTTGTGTACCTTGCTACCTAGACCCTACAAAGTACATGAGTAAGTGGATAGATTCACGATGTACCAATGCCAACATTTTCAAATGTTTGAGGAAAGAGCAAGAAGAAACAACTGAAAGTGTATAGAGATACCTGATGTTTCAAGTATCAAAAAGATGTCATGATATTTTTCCAAATATTTCTATGTAGTCTTCAGGGTCCTTAGAGCAAAATATGAATATAATCTTACTACTTTCATAGATCATTACATAGTTCCCTGAAGACGGGTGGAACCATTCATATATTCAGCTAGCAGCTAAGTTTCTAGATGTTTCAAAAATACCTACAAAGAAGAACACGGAAAAGCAGAAACAGAAGCATCATTGAATCGTCGTCAGCCAACCCAGCACTCTTATTCCTTCACTTCACTCTTTAATTTGTTCAGACAAGGAAATAATAAGCCAGTAACAGCAGATCCTGTCCACTGGGAGTTTTCTCTGAGCTTGTGATGCTCTAAGGGTTTTATACACACACACAATTTTTATGTAAACCATCTTGTTCCCATTTTGCAGCTAAGACAAAAGGCTTAAAGATGTTTTAAAAACTAGAAGTTTAAAATCTAAATTCAGATTTGAGTCAAAAATCATTGCTTCATTCAGTGACTCAATAGTGTTTTGGGAGTACCTGTTCTCTTAGTTCTAACTTCTAGACCTGACCCCTACCACCACCTCCAACTTCACCCCATGTGACAATCAAAGAAGCACTCACATCCTCCTCTGCTGGCAAAGTCACTCTCTGCCCCTCCTTCTCCATTTGCTTTCTCCATTCTAACCACTGGTAAATCTTCCAGCAGTAAATCTTCCAGCTTATTATTTAAAAGTGTTATGATAGTGACATTCTATTTGAGTGGACGAACTTAAATTGTGCACTGTTGCTGTGCATCTTAAACGTCTTTAAAAGTGGCAGCCCCATTCTGCCAGAGAGGGCAAGCATGGCCCTGGCCCTGACCTTGGGTGGATGGAGTTAGCATGGGACAGGGCAAGAAACCACATTGAGGATTCTACTTTTGTTAACTCCACAAGGACCGGAGGACTCAGAAAAGGCATGTTTTCATCCTTTTGTTTTTATTCCATTTGTGTTTGTGATCAACCTGTAGCCTGGTTATTCCTATTCTGATTTCAGATTATATCTGTATTTCTACCAAAGCATCATTTTTAACTGAAAATCACCAGCTTCCCCCCTCACCACAGCCAGGTTTTACAGATGGAAACGACAAGGCAATTGTCTTAGAGTATTGGCATTAACTTTTCTTTGAAAGTCTGTCCTGTAAAACTCTGTGCTTAAGCCATATAGTTCTTACATTTTGGGGGGGAGGTGGTAATCTTCTAATCACTGCCTCTATTATTTCACTAGGAGTGAAATATCTGATCTTTATTTCACTTTGGTAAGTAGAAAAAAATCAATTTGTTTTAGGTTTCTAAAGTGTGTCTTTATGATTCTCTGGATTTTCTTGGTGTTTCTTGTTATATACCCCATTTTCATATCTAATATCGTTAACTAGGATGCTCTCTCTCTCTCTCTCTCTCTTTCTCTCTCT